>NW_010195540.1:0-2024 GCF_000695765.1 Mesitornis unicolor
AGCAAAGCCAAAGCCTTTCTGGAAGCAGGGAGATGCTAATAGTCTCTGGCAGCCGGAGACAATCCTTTGGGACCGAGCCACGAGCCCTGATGCGTCGTGATCAGAGCTCAGTCACACTCAGCAGACAAACCCTGAAGACTTTGGGCTGTCTGAGCCGAGACAGCCGTGTCACCGACACCATGGTACAAGGGCAGGGGGGGACCAGGCGCCTGCGATTTGCCTCAGTGCAAAAACAGGGAAGCAGCCATGGACCATGGAGGGAGATGGATCTCTGGATCTCAGACACTTGCCACCAGCATCATTGGGCCACTGCTGGGGAAATGGTCCCAGTGGGCTCAGCACTGAGCTGTGGGAGCTGTGATCCTTGCCCTGCTGCACCCGAAATTTGAGTGTGGCAGCCAAGAAGGGTGGCTCTGTGTATCAGCAATCTGGCTGGGAATGGGTGCTGCTGTGGGAGCAGAAAGCAGTGGTGTTTGAGGGGATTGCTGGTTGGGTCAGGTTGGGCTACACCCCTCTAGGGCTGTTTCCTTGGGGGCAGAAGGGGGGCTGCAGGCTGACGAGGAGGGTCGCAAGCCCCCCATCATGCTGATGTCTCCTGAAGCAGGTCTCAGACCCAGATGGCTGGGGCTGGAGGATGCTCTGCAGCAGGGGTGTCTGGCAGGGTGGTGCTCAGCAGGCAAAGCCCAGCACCTCCTTATGCGATACAGTGCAAGTCCGTGCCTTGTTGGCAGGATGCCCAGTGGAAGAGCTGCTCCTGGCAGATCCCATCTCCAGCACACTGTGGTGCACACACCTCAGCTGCCTTTGGCATGGCCCTGGGGCTCCTCAAGGAGCGGCCAGAAAAGCCTTTTCTCCAGGGCTGAGCAGACAGACACATCTCCAATGGGAACAGGGGGAGCCATGTTTGCATCTCAAATCTTCAGATTTCCTCCAAACTGGAAAAATACAGCCCTTTGAAAATTTCATGAGGGTGGCAGAGAGCTGCCACGTGTTTCTGAAAGCCATTTAACTGTGACTGCAGTGACAAATGTCAGCGGGAGGCTCGCGCTGGGGGAAGAGCAGCGAGTGAGAGGGCATCGGAATTAAAGGATGAAATATTTATTTGGGGGTTTGGCAGCGCTGGAAGGATGACACATCACAGGCGAGAGGCATCCTGGGGCAGACGGCACTGAAAGCCACAAATTGGGCTATAAACTGTCATGAGACTTCCTCACCCTACCCTCCTCCCACCCCATCCAGGATCAGTGCCAGCCTGGGAAGGCACGGAGAGGATTAAACATCCAGGAATGGCCCAAAGCTGCGAACAAGCAGACAGAGACATGGTGACTGAGCCAGGATGGGGGAAGGGAATGACAGGTTTACATACAAACTACAAACCTTCAACTGATGGACAGTGCATCATGCCCACGGTGGTGGAGCTGGAATGGGGAGATCCTGGCTGTGGCAGTGGGGCTGGAAGGTGGATTGAAAGCTCAGGTCCTTCATGAAGGGTCAGGGTCGGTCAGGTTTTCTCCTTTGCCAGCTCTTGCTGTGCTGGGGATGTAGCACAGGGCAGTCAGGACCCCTGAGCTGAGACCCCAGGGGCTAGGGCTGAGGCTGGGGGGACAGTTCCAGGGCTGGAGGCAACCTCCATGGTGGGTTTCACATGTTAATGAATTGAAGAAGCTTAATTAAATCCCATCTCTGTGTCTCCTGCGAGTCTGCCTTGCTCCCAGCCTGGACTGTCCCATCCTTAGGGTCCTGCTTTGCCTCTCCCAGCCCCAGGAGGTGCC
The DNA here is from genome assembly GCF_000695765.1 of Mesitornis unicolor. Classification (NCBI taxonomy): domain Eukaryota; kingdom Metazoa; phylum Chordata; class Aves; order Mesitornithiformes; family Mesitornithidae; genus Mesitornis; species Mesitornis unicolor. The sequence goes on from NW_010195540.1 coordinate 1,773, forward strand.
AGGGTAACACCAAGGGTTAATGGGGGGTTATATCAAGAGGCTACAGCCTCATCAAGAGCGCGCGATTGGCAGGTCATTAATCTCGGAATTACTTGATAACACTGTCCCATCCTTAGGGTCCTGCTTTGCCTCTCCCAGCCCCAGGAGGTGCCAGGGTAACACCAAGGGTTAATGGGGGGTTATATCAAGAGGCTACAGCCTCATCAAGAGCGCGCGATTGGCAGGTCATTAATCTCGGAATTACTTGATAAC
>NW_010195540.1:2036-14474 GCF_000695765.1 Mesitornis unicolor
TAACCTGTAATTATTATTTATGTGCATGGTGCTTACCAAATTACAGCGCTCTCCAAGGCTCTGTGTGATGAGCAAATTAATTCTGCAGCGGAAGAGCTTGACCAGAAAGAGATGTTTGTGTCTGAATTTCACTCATAAACATTGATGTATGAAATGAAATTCGGGTTTAATTGGCCCTCCCTCCTGCTGCAAAGCACATTATGTTTTCATTCTGCCTTAGCTCAGCTGGCGAGAGGGAGCATCACGGAAAACTTGGAGGAGTTTCTCCAGCCCTGCTGGTACTTGTGTGGGAGACCCACGTGGGGTGCTGCTCACCTCCCTGAAATGAGATGGGCTTGATACCGTCACGGAGAGCCCAAACCCACCTCCGTGCTGTGGGCAGGTGGATTTGGGGCAGGGAGGAGACAAGCCACCAGGTGACACTGGGATGCCGAGCCCACTGCAGCCCAAGGATGCTCCCATGGAAAGTGGGGAGAGGCCATGCTGGGGTTGTCTTTTCTGAAGACATGGACTTTTCCAAAAATCATGGCTTTTCCAACATGCCCCAAAAGTCCTTGTGAGAGAAACTGAAGTAATTTTAATCAAACAAGGTTGAGAATATACACACCTTTCCAGCTACGGAAAGCAAAGTCATCTCAGTCAGAGCAGACTGCTGAGAGAAAACCATGATGTGAACACAGGTGCTTCTGTTTGGGTTTCTTTCTTTGGTTTTTCAATTTCCATCTTCTTTTTGACCCCGCTTTAGAAAAATCCCAATGGAACATGTAGCGCATCGCCTTTTTTTGGTAACATCACTTGTATGTACAATGAAGAAAGCTCCCTGGGGCATTGCCCCTTGGCCGTAGCTGGCAGATCTTTACTATCTCCTGCCAAAGCACCCTGCAGTCAGACTGACCCATGGTGGGAACACATAAATCTACTCCTTGCAGGGCATCAGCCCCTTCCAAAAGCGCCTGTAAAATCAGGAGCTTCCAGTTTTCCCATTGCATAACTCTGGGGGTCTTTTTCTTACCCATATATTGGATAAAGGGCAGTTTCTGGGACTGGTGGTGAGGACTGAACTTGTGCAAGGACCAGAACCTGACCTATGCACAGGGCATGGTCCTCGCTGTGGTTACTCCATTGTACTGGGAGGTGTCGCTGCTCCCAGCACGTTACTGGAGGCAATGGGGTATTTCTGGTTTTGGCTGCACTGTAGACATGCAGGTAGGAAATCTCAGTGGGAGGGAAATGGGAGAAGTCTTCTTCAAACCATTGAAATTCTTGAATGTTTTAAAAAAAGAACCTGAAAGTTTTAGTCTTTTTAGCGTGTTGGGTTTTTTTTTTATCATTTTAGCGTTTTTAAAGTAAAAAAGAAATATTTTATTCCTTTCTGGTGGTGTATCCTGAGGAAATCACAGAGTACCACAATTAGAAGATGTTTAAACCTCCCCAGGGTGGGAAATACTTATGCCTGTTCTTTGTAGTGGGGAAACCGAGGCTTGGAAATACCAGACCCTGCATGGTCCCAGTGGCAAAATCCCCGGGATGGAGGGAGCAGACTTGGCCTGTAACCCCCCTGGCATCCTCCCCCTGCCCGAGCATCCCCAGACCTCACATGGGGTGGGGAAAACACGGCTCTGAGGAGGTCGAGGCAAAACCTTCCACCTTGCATGGACCCCTCTGCTCAGCTGCTTTTGGTGACCACATGAAACAGGGCATTGGGGGTGGATCAGGGATGCCGTATGGGATGCAGTCTGTGGTCCCCAGCACGGGCAGGGAGGCTGCTGCTCCTGCAAGGCACTTAACCCCAGCACGGGGATGGGTTGGCCCCATCCGCCGCATGAGAGCGAGGAGCAGCTTTGGCACTGAGCCTGTACAGGTAAAAGCCAGGCAAGGCAGAGGGGAGCAAAGCCACAGCATGTCCCTGTGGTAGCTGCCTTTAGGAAGCTGAACCACTGCTTTGCTGCAGCTCTCCCTCATCTTTCCACCCCCAAACAGGAACACGGAGGTCCAGGGGCTTTGCAAAGACCTGCAGACCCATCTGGGCTGGGCTGGACCACAGGATTAACTAAACCTCGTGCCCTCCTTCAGACCAAGCCACGCTGTGTGGCGGTTTCACGCTGTGTGGCTGTTTAGAGCCCCTCAGACCCATCCCCATCCCTTGCATGGTTCCCTCCCCTATCCCATCCCATTCTCTGCTGCACATCCTTGGTGTCAAGATGAGAAATGACCCGGTCAGACCAAGCAGAAGCTGTGGGACCTCCTGGGGACCTGGCAAGAGGCAGGGGCAGGGCTCAAATAACCCCAGTGGTACAAAAACACAGCCACGTAAAGCAACATCTGTGATCAGCCCAGGGCTCTCCATCCATCCCCGATGAACCCAGAGGGTTTTGGTCCCCCCTGAGCATCCACTTACTACAAAGCTGACCCAGCTTCCCAAAGATTAACCCCATACGCTGTCCCAGCCATGTCTTGGTGTCACCTCAAAGCAGTGACAAACTCGAGAGAGACAGCGATGGGACATGGGGCATCATGCCCAGGATGGAGGCAGGCAAGGAGACTGCTGCAGCATCTCTGGGCTCCTTCTGCCACCCCAGCAGGTCACACTGCTGGCAGGGAGATGACAAAGCAGCATCTCAGCTGTCCTGTCCTACATGTCTGCCCCAGCAAGTGGGACAGGAGCTCCTGCAGGGTTCCCCATAGCTGCAGCGAGCTTGTGCATCCTCTGCAAGACTGGTGGGTGCAGGCGGGACCCGGCTCCTGTGCTGGGCCGTGTCGGGGGTCCCACGCAGCAGGGACACCGGCTCCCCCATCCCGTATGGCAGCTCGCTCCCGGCTCAGACGGCCGTGGACTGCTTGATGCTGTGGAAGCTGACGCGGGTCGGGGAGGTGGGGATGGACATGGCCCGAGCCACGCGGGCGCGGATGGAGTGCTTGTCCTGCCATCGGTGCCACCGCTTCCGCACGGCCGATCGGACCTGGGGTGCGACACAGAGGAGGGGGCATTCAGAGGAGGGGACATTCTGTAACCATGTGGCTGTGCAAATCTATTCAGAGGCACCAGCCACCTCATCCCCATGCTACCAAAACCCTGCTCAGCTCCCCAGGGGCAGGGAGGGTCCCGGGAGCCCTGTAACCTCCCAGGGCACCCAGCATTCCTGGATGCGATGCCAGTGAAATGCAGCCCTTGCAGCTGCGAGGAGAGATGAAGCCAACTGATGGTGCCTCTGAGCACAAAACGGAAACAAGAGGGAGAAATAAATCTGAGCAAGGGGGCTCTGTGGGAGAGGCAGCATCTCACACGCTGCATCGGATGCTGCCAGCACCCTCCAAGCTCTGTGCAGGGGCAAAGCCTTGGGTTGTGCTTGTGTCCGCTTGCAAAGCAGGGTGCAGATCCCCACCAAGCACGCCCTGTGCTCACCTCGCTGTTCAAGAAGCAGTAGAAGACAGAGACGAAGAAGCCCTGCAAGAAGAAAAGCAGCAGAGTCACCATGGAGCTATGGCCAGCAGGGACCCCCAGGCTCAGGAGCTTTGGGAGCAGGACGAGGCATCAGCCACAGGGTGCCTCCTCCTCATCCCTTGGGGGGCAGACTGGGATGGAAGCTGGTGCTGGACCATACCTGGAAGGACTCCAGAAAGGAGTTGAAGTAGATGAAGACGATCCTGGAGATCTCATCCTCCCCCGGGTTGACCAAGAAAAGCCCCCCGGGTTGACGAAGAACAGCATGTAGGTGATTCCCAGCAAGGGCAGCAGCACCAGCGTGGCCTTGACTGCTTTTCTGGAGAGAAAACAGAGACCTGAGCTGTTGCAGTGCAGCCCTGGGCATTGGGAGTCTCCCCATCCCATTCCCAACACCAGCGTGGCAGGGACTGGTTTGCCTGGGTCTGGGCAAACTGGTGACCAAAAGAGGATGGAGCAGGGCGGAGATGTTTCCCCATGTGATCCCCAAGAGACTGGGCTGGTTTGAGCACTGGGCACCTCCTGTGGTTTCTCCATCCAGAAAAGGACGGTGGAGAGCGGAGGCCTGACCTTGAGCTGGCGTGAAATGATTGCTTGGCTGATCTTGGGCTCGATTAAAAAGGAATTAAGGAAGGTAAAATAATTCACACCCTTCAACATGGGTTTATGAAAAGCTTATCTCAGCTAATTAATTTGATATCTTTTCTTGATGGGATTACAAGTGTGGTTTGCGGAAAGTAATAGTGCTGATACAAGAGGAAGGATCAGGGCTTGGCACTTGATTCATTTGGATTCGGGGACGAGAACAATGCCAAGTCAACAAATTTTGTTTTAAAATCCTGTTAATGGACAGGTTTCTGCATTAGCTGAACGCAGGAAAAAAAAAATCATCACTGGCAGGGATGGGGCCTGGGAACTGCGCTGCATCGCTGACCTGGAGGAGAGCCACGGCCACCGCCACAAACTGGCACGGAGGAGCTGGCAGTAACTGAGGACAGGAGTATCTCCAGGCTGGCAAACCATGGGACACCCCTTTTACCAAAAGCCATTGTCTAAAGTGAGCAGGAGCTCTCCAGGGCTGTCCCCTGCCTGGTTTAGGCACAGTTTATAACCCAGCAAACTCTCCATGTTTTCCGGTCCCACAAAATGTTTCTGGGAAATGAAAATGTTCTGCTCAAAGGTCAAAAACTCGCCCTTGCCGAAATCAGGCAGATACTGGAAAACCAGAAGTCTCTCAGAATTGCTGACTGAGGCCAATGAGCCCATTTCAATAACCTTAATCTTTGCTCACCCCAGGCTGAATCATTCATCCCAGCTCAATACTCTGTGATGAGGAAAGCTGGCATTTCCCAGTGATAGCATCTGATTTTTCCATCCTCAGCTGAAAAAGCCATCCTCCATACCAAACCTGCCTCTCTTGACGCAGCAGACACTGAGATTCCCCAAATCCTGCCCAGAAAATGACCCAGAGAGAAGCCCTGGTGAAGACCAAAGGCACTTCAGGGATCTGCTCTGACCGTGTACCTGCAAAATACTCTGCAGCAAGGAAGGGTTAAATGTCCCTTCTGTGTGCTGTGAGTGCTGCCTTATCCTCGTGGTTTCCTGAGGCGTTTGGGGTGGCATCGATTCATTGCTCCTTTGCTTTGCTGCCAAGTGGCAACTTCATTCTCGCCTCCAGGTGCTAAGTTTTGCACCTCCAAGCCCAGCTGATGAGGTCCCATCAGAAAAGGCTTTTGCCAAGAGACCCAGATCCGACCGTCCACGTTCCCCATCACAGACCTCTCACAGGCCAGGATTTTGTACCAATCCCAGGTGCTATCACCATGTGCCTCCAAAAAGCATCTGAGGTGCTCTTAGATGTCTCTCCATGCTCGCATCCCCTTGTTTTGTGGCTGATGGGGCTGCTCCTGTCTCCTCGTCATCACACTACTGCAGTTTCTGTTTTTAGTAGCATCTCTCTGCTCTTACCTGTACTGAATTGTCTCCGATGTGGTCGAAGCTCGGAGCTTTGTCATGAGGATTCGGACAATGTTGAACAGAAAGATGAAGTTGATCTGGAAGGAAAAGGGCACCTGGTCAGTGTCTGCTCCCCCAATGTTTCCTCCCATTTCTGCAGCAATGGACGGCACCAGGGGAAATGGGAACGTTTCCTCTCGACCTGATCTACTGCCTTCTGTGCACTGGGATGGGACATCTGCATTTGTAATTTTTTTAAGCACTTTAGCAATAAGATTTAGGAGTTTTGGGGGAGAAGCAGGGCACGCCAGGACATGGGTGAGGTGTTAGAGAAAGGAGGAAAGGTGGGGAGGAGGAATATAAAGCAGCTGAAGGGATTTTGGGAGAGTGGCTGCCATCACAGCAAGGAGCTGCTTGGCCGCTCTCCCAGCCGCCGAACTGTTAACAAGGGCACAGGAAGGTGGCCCTGGGAGCTGAGCACAATTGACACAAATTAGAAGTGGCCTGGCTACCTGACGGGCTGGGAAATGAAAAGCAAGCTCAATTATCCAGCAAGGCCGGGGGGTGCTGGTGATCAGTGCTCCCTCGGGTTTTCTCTGAGTTGGGCAAGGAGGGAGGAAAAGCTGTGGGACCCTGTGCATGGCTTTCCACCTGCAAACACAGGTCGGATCCTTGGCACTGCTGCTTGTGACTCTCTGTGTCCTTTCCCAAAAGGGCAAAGCCTCAAACTATGCTCCGTGTGACCCCCTGGTTCAAGCATCATGGCCCAGCCAAGGGCTAGGAGCAATGTGATGCGGATCAGGGAGCTGAGGTCCCCAGGCTGCTGCTGCTGCTTGGCAAAGCACCCAAATTGTGCCAGGACAGGGATGGAGGGACTCACTGAAGCACATGGGAGCATCTCTATCAAAGCAAGGCCTCCAGGCTCCCTTTTTAGCCCATCCCAAGCCAGCAGGATCCACGCACGCTACTTCTCACTGGGGTTAGGTGCCCAAATTTGCTCAGGGTGCATTTTGGGTGAGGGAAGCCAGGCTTGCAGTGGGGTGATGCCGAAGGAGGGGGTGATGCTCTGTTCAGGAACAGCCTCACCCCAAGTGCAGATGGGAAGGACCCTGTATTCAGCAAGCAACTAAGCAAAGCAAGGTCGCTTTGCTCTTACCAGAAGCACCAGGATCATGGGGCCTTGGTAAATGTAGTCAGTATAAACTCCTGCTCGCTTCCCAAACCAGCACCTGCAAGGCAAGGACAAGCAGTGTTGGGGACAAACCTACAGTGTGAGTGACCTGGACTGACTTCTGTCCTTACACAACCTCTGTAAGTCACTGTCCACAGGGTGAAATCACTACAACTTAAACTGCTGGGCCCACTGTGGAATAGCTTCCCTGGAAACCCGGCGTGTGCATGGGGGCTTGTGGGGGTGTTTATGGGCCCCATATGGGTGTGGGAACTGGTTTTGTTAAATAGGTGCTGTGCCTGCATGTGTAGCACAGGGCTGCTGAAGTCGGGGGGGCAAAACTAGCACTGAAAAAACCAAACAAGCTGCCATTCATCTAAACAGACTTCTTTTTAACTTCCCGGGTCTGCATGATGAACTCTCAGGTGCCTGTTAAGTCCTCCATTAGCAAGTCTCTGTGAAAATGGCTCAGGTGGTGGTGGTTTAGATCTCTGCTGATTAAATCTCAGCTCCATTTAGCAAACACAATGTAGGAGCTCTGGCTTAATCTTGCCTTTTCCTCCTTAAAAATCTCATTTGCCATTTGAAGGGAAAAATGCAGCAGCAGGCAGCTGCAGGCTGAGAGTGCCAGAAGGTGGGATAAAAGAAAGACAGGAAGAATATTATCCTTTTTCCCCTCCCATCCTTTCCATGTACCCTGCCTTGTGTCAGCCCTTCCTGTGGATCCATACAACTGATTTCTGGGGAGCTGGGATAAAAAGGAGAATGGGGAATGAGAACAACCAGGCTCACTTCTCGTTGTCGTAGTACAGCTTCCCGATGGCCCAGGCGACGATGATGGGAAAGGGGATACCTGCAGGTGAACACACAGAGGGGTCTCAGGGGTGCGATGCTGCCACCAAATTATGCTGCAACAGCGATTTTCTCACACTGTGTGAGCCGATATGGGCATGCAAAACCCATCCTGCAGCCTTTCTGCAGCTCTTGGGGTGCAGGAAGAGCTGGAGCAGAGGATGGGGGTGGGCATCACCCATCACTGAAACCCCAGGGGGTGGACTCCTGGTGCTTACACCAGCCGATGCAGATGAACATCCACTTCCGTGGGGTAGGGGAGCACGATGGCCGTGTGCAGGTAGCAGCCCTCGCCGAACATCCAGAAGAAGTTGGTGACATGGAAGTAATTGTAGGCGGCAGTGACCAAGCGGCACCAGACCTGCCAAGGGCGTTAGGAGGAGACATGGAGGGTGCATGGAGCAGAGCTACTCAGAGAGAGCACCTTCCACCCAGGCCATGTCCAAAAATAGGCCATGGCTGGTTCTTCAGTGTGTCTCTGCAATATTACCTCTGTGATACAGTGTGGAAATCAACACACAGAGTGACCCAGACCCCAGCAGAGCAATTGAACCCAGGTTTCTCATAAGCCTGGCTCGATCATCAACCACCAGGCAGCCCTATTTGGCCTCATGTCTAGGATCCCCACACTCCTCACACACTCCCCAGCAAAGCTGCACCTACCACGTTGCTCTCGTGCACCTCGGGGTTCATCGTGAGCTGCACCACGAACCAGGTGGCGTTGCGCAGGATGAAGGCTGTGATCAGGTTCCAGTGGATGATGTTCCTCAGGCACCGGATGCTCCTAAAAGAAGAGGGGACAAGGGAGCATCAGAGCATGGTGGGTGTCTGGGGACTGGCCACATGTGGGCTGGGGGACAGGGCTGTTTGTGGAGCTGAATGGCTTTGCTGGGACCCCAAGAGTGAGCTGCTGAGGACGTGCCCTGCATGATGCGGGCAGGACCAAGGCCAGGAGGTGGAAGGCCCCAAGGAATTCCCTCTGCCTCCATAACCCATTGCTTTTAAAAAGCAGCAGGAGGAAAATAACCCTGGCACAGGCATGATCCCTCCAGACTGGAGAGCAATGGCCATGAGGGAGGATTTGGCAAAACACAGGGGGCTGGGTCCTTTCTGGGACCCCCATGGGCCATGGAGTGACCTCCCTGGGCACATCCCCCCCCACAGGAGCACAGCAATGGGTCAGGTCGCTCACCGCAGGCGCATGAAGAGGACGAAGGCCACGAGGAGGGCCCCCAGGGAGACGCAGTGCCCCAGGTAGTTGATGATGACGGCGATGTGGTAGTGCAGCTTGCTCTTCTTCTGGTGGGGGGAGACGGGGAGGGGGTCAGCAGCAGCCGCGGGTACCACCACAAACCTACGTCCTCCACTGCATCACCCCTGAGAGCTGCTCTGCAAGTTTTGGGTCCTTTTTCCGAAAGCCCACCAGTTGGGCAGTGGGGTTCAAGGGGATAGGGCTGGTTGGATGGGGCTAACATGGTCAGAAGAGGCACCAGCCTGGCCCTGCAAAGGGATTTCACACCCTACTCGTGCCAGGGCAGCTCATGGTTGCTGCCCCTGCATCACTCCTGCTCAGCACTGGGACATCCCTAACCCATCCTGGGGAGATCCCGCTGTAATTCAGCAGAGCTCAGTGACATCTGATGTCTCAGTTTGCTCCCTGTTGCCCTGGGGCCATCAATTTAGGCAGAGGGATCAGGGAAGGTGTGAGTGATAATTAAATTAATTGATTGCTCCTGCTGTTAGGCACTCATCCAACCTGTGAATTAGCAATTAACTGAGTGAGAAAACCCATTCCTGGCAAGAGGTATCAGCATCTTAAATACCAGAGATGGTTATCAACTGCAAATGAACAGCCTGTATCTCTTCTCCTCTGCTCTAGGGCTGTTTTGACTTACTCAGGGGCTTGTAATTCTTGGTCCCCAACTTTTTATCCCTTTCAGCATCCTAAACATTTCATCACCAGTGGGGAGGGATGGGGGCTCTGGAGGAGGGCAATGGGGCTGGAGAGCATGCTCATCGGTGCCCTCACTGCAAATCCTCTTGGGTTTTGAACAGGGAAGGAAACAGGCGTGGCTGATTTTTGTCAGGAAATGAAAACGCAAATCAAGAACGGGTCATATCTACCGCACACAACCTTTTTTCTGGGGTGCTGCTGCATGAGCAGCCGACAGCTCCCTCGGGCCATTCGTGACCTGGATGCTGTTGCCCTTCAAAACTCCATTCTGTCCCTCACCCTCCTGCCAAGAGCCCATCCGAGGGGCCACTGAGCTCCTACCTCTTCGCTGAGGATCTCCTGGCACTGGGAATAGTTGACTCGCGCTGCCCAGCTCCCGTTCGCGAGGCACTCCCTGTAGCCATTATCTGCAAGAGAGGAGCAAGTCAAAGGGTTAATTGAGGCCTCAGGGGCTTTGGGTCTGCACCAGCGCTGCCCCTCGTCACTGGGGTCCCCGATGCCTCCCACCACTGAGATCCAGTGCGAGCAGTGTGAGTTTGACTCTCTTTGTCCTCTCCTCTGCGTCATTTGCTCAAGCAATCAAATGCCATCCTGCTGCAACGGCAGCGTGAAGTTTTCACTTCTTTTCCTGCATCAGGAGCTTTCTTCGCCTCCCAGCAAGGATGCTGAGCTGGGAAGGAATGGCCATGACAGCCTTGGAGCAGCCTCTGATTAGCATCAGTGCTGGGGCGATGCCAGCACTGGGGCAATGTGTGCTTGTGCTATGAACAGGAGAGACCATGAGCCTTGTCAGGGCGATGGGACAGGCATGGGGATGGCTCTTGGGCAGGCACAAGTATGGATTAATGCAGAGACTCCCACAACAGCACGAGAAGCACCACAAAGCAGGAACTGTATGTGTGTGATCTTCCACTGCTGCAAAAATGTGTGGGATGGAAAAAAATGGATGTTTGCTGTGGGAAGAAAGATGTTTCTTCCATCACAGACACTTGGGTGGTCAGAAACTGAACTGTGTGCTAGGAATGGCTTTGGGCGCTTTTCAAGTGCCTTCACTTTGTCCCCTGCTCCCAGCACGTCATTGGCAGTGACAATGCAGTCACCCATGCCGGGAGGGGATCAACCACAAGGTCCCCCAGTCCTTGCTCAGCTGGGGGTTGCAGACCCTTGTGCCACCTCCAACAGCAGGGCAGGCTCACTCCTCTGCCCCTGTCCCCAGGATGGAGACATCAGCCCTCTCCCCCTTCATGGAGGCACTTCCAGGAGGACCAACTTACTTATAAAGCCCTTGCTGTGAAACCACCCTCCGAAAATTTGCGATATGAGGGCTTTTTTCTTTCTTTGGTGGACAGATCCTACAGAAAATCCCAACAAACTCTATATCCAGAGATGCATCATCATTTGTGTCCGCACAGCCCTGGATGCACATGGCTCTCTAAACTCCCTCAGCCACCACATCCCCATCAGTGCTGTGCATCTTACTCGTGGTGTTGTACCGCACACCGTAGAAATACTCAGGGCAGGGTCGAGCAACCAGCTGTCCCACCGCGCTCCGGGGCCAACACGTGCCGATCAGGTCCACTGAGGCGTTGCACTGGGGACCTGTGGGGAAGAAGGGTGCAGGGTTAGTGGAGGTGTCTGGGCAACCGTGGGCCAGCTCCAGGGTATTGAGGGGTCACACAGAATCCCAGAATATGAGGAGTTGGAAGGGACCTGGAGAGCTCCCCCAGTGCAACCCCTGCCAGAGCAGGATCACCAGAGCAGTCACACAGGAACACGGCCAGGGCTTTGGGTGTCTCCAGACAAGGAGACTCCACAACCTCTCTGGGCAGCCTGGGCCATGCTCTGGACCCTCACACTGACAAAGTTTGGCCTCATCTTCAGCTTGAACCTCCTGTGCTCCAGCTTGGGACCATTGCCCCTTGTCCTGGCATTGGCCATCCCAGAGCAGAGCCTGGCTCCTTCCTCCTGACACTGCCCTTTCCCAATGGATCCCCAGGAATGAGGGCACCCCTCAGCCTCCTCTGCTCCAAGCTCAAGAGCCCCAGCTCCCTCAGCCGCTCCTCCTTATCTGACCCAGCTTCCCACGTCAGGTTCCCGGGCTCTGGTTTTCCAGCCCTACTCCTTTTTTCAACCATGACTTTGACATCCAGGCAGCAACGAGCCAGCAATGACCTGGATTTTTCCCTTTCCCAGCAGCGATTCCAGCCTGGTGCTGGTGGGATGCTCCTCAGAGCCCCTCCAACCCCCTCATACCTCCTGCCTGCAAGATCTCCTTCCTAACCATTCCTGTTGGCCTCTTCCAGCCTTTCCCAGGAAGAAAGCTCCAAGTCTGCTGCTGCTATTTCAGATTCCAAGCAGGACTCGAGTGCTTTTCCCAGCTACACAAGTGTGCTAACGTAGGCATTAGGTAGGCCAGATTGCAGGCTTTTTTATGTATAATTTGTGTATATTTAGAACAACATGTACTGTAGCTAAATATGTTCTAGCTGCATCTCGCAGTGAGGTAGGAAGCAATATCCATATAATACAATCCATATAATACAAGCCTCGACAGGCAGCAGATGGATGGGGAGCAGACCCTGGAGGGGGCAGAGTTCGGTGCAAACCACGCCTGGGTACCAGAGATGTTTGTGCTGCTGGCACAGGGACAGACATCACCATTTCCTCAGCTAAAACACCCCAATTCGCAGCTCTCTGGGTGCGAGAACACAGCGTTTCCTCTCCACCAGGGCTCAATGGCTGTTATTTTCGCTTCTCTTTTCCTGAAACATCCTATGGATAGAGCTGGCTGACAAAAAAAGCAAAATATTGTGTTATTAATACGATGGAAGCTTTTCATGGAGGAATATTTGTATTCCTCGATTATCCTTGGTTATCCTTGGTTTCCTGAGAAGTTCTCAGAGCAAATTTTTAGCGCAGTGAAAAAAAAAAAGGATGGTTTTCTTTAAACAGCCTTGCAAGGGAGAACAACTTCCAAGCATGTGAGCAGGGGCAGCATCAGAGCACGGTGAGTGCTACCTTCTGCCTCCCAAAGCTTGTAGTGAGAAATTAATTTTAACGATG
>NW_010195541.1:0-12842 GCF_000695765.1 Mesitornis unicolor
CGAGCGATTCTGTGATTCTGTGATTGCCTTGCTCCCATACCTCTTCATTGGCAACATGGAGATGATGGGTTTTCTCTGCTTTGCTGGGGTAGCAAGGAGACAAATTCATAAGTACACCGAAGAGGATCAGCAATTACAGTGCCAAGGTCACTCTCACACCTCCCTCAATGACAGCCCCAATGTACCGTGTGGGAGATGTCTCTGTATCTTCCCAGGATTAGCATCAATTTCATACCACAGAGAAACGGCATCATTTAGCAACTTCTGACAATTATGAAGATAGTTAGGTTCATACCTTGGAAAAAGGCTTTGACACGTCTGCCAACAGGAAAGCAGCTGATTCCCATGGGCTTGGCTCCTGCTGTGGCTGCACCACCAGAAAACTCCAAGGTCCCAAGAACATGAAGATGCCGTCTTCATTTTCAGATGGATTTCCACATTTATTAGATATTCCTGATAGAAATGTACAAGTAAGACAGATCCAATTAGTTCCCCTAATAATCTTGCATGATGAGATAGGCCTAACCACCTGAGTGCAAGATTTTGTACAAATGAAGGAGCACTTCTATAAAATTGGAAATGCAATTTAGCAATTTGGAAAGAAAATCGACAATCTTTTGAGAAAAGTAATAGCTTTTTACTGTGCAATATAAGCTTACCTATCTAATGTGGAAAAAACATGTAAAGCATTAAAGGGACAACCTCGCCACTAAATGTAATAAAACCTCCTCAAATTATTTCTTGTTACCCATCTTTTTTCATTTTCAAACTCTAGAGGTAGGCACTCTATGCTTCTGAGTTATAATCTCAACAGTTCCTCATACAGCTGAAAGTAACACACTTCTTGCAAGCTGCCACCCCCAAAAAAAATAAGGGACACTTTCTGCTTTATCACTTAAGAGGCAGCCCTGGGGCCAAGATCATGGGAGGTGTGAACTACCCAAGCTACAAGTGATTTCATGGCACTGCTGGGCTGAGACCAGCTGAGGAGGCTTTTCTCTTTTCTAGAAATATTTGTAATCATCTGAGGCCTTTTTTGGGGGAGGCAGTAATTCGTAATCTCCAAGATCAGAAGCTTTAGGTGGATTATCTGCTCTCTTGTGCAGCACAGCTTCAAATTGCCTCTGGTTGCCTCTGCCCTTTGCCCTTCTGTATTGGCCTGGAGGCATCTGGATTCAATTTGAAGATGTTACAAGATGAAGAATCCGGGGTTTTCCTGCCTGCTTCCATCCCTCAGTTTTCCATGCTCCAAAATGCAGCCCTCCTTCCTCCACTGCATATGTCCTGCAAACTGGGGGCTCCAGCCATGCTTTTTCTGCACCCAGAGTTTGTCTCCAGGAAGGCACAGGATGCAAAGAGCGCATCACCCTAGCAGATAACGCTGTCTTTGCCCTTTGGGTTGCCAACCCACGGGCTATGCACACCCTGCATCAGCTAAAACCATCAAGCACATCGTTAACATCACCTGGGTCTTTGGTCCCCCTAAACACTGATGCTTGGCAGCTTTGCCATTGCTGGGGCCACCTGAAGCGACCCAGTATAGTTCCTCTGTCACCAGCCCAGCGATGCTGAGCAGTCAGAGCAGGCCCAGGGTTGTACATGAGAAGAAACGCCCTCCACCCCACCACCCTGCTGCGCCTCCCCCAGATCACTCACAGCATTTACTCCTTGGCCAGGCAAGATGCTCTGAAAAATTATTCTGCAGCTAAGCAAAGGAGAGTTCGCAGCTGATGAGAGTGTTTGCAGTGCTCAGAATCAGAGGGCGAATGGTAAGCACGGAGCACTGGCATTGGCTCAGTGATGCATGGAGATATTTCCCTGACCCCTCAACTGGAAGCAAAGTGCTTTAATAGCCACCAAGAGCATGGAGGGTGGTTTTGAAGATATACCTAGAGATTAAAACAATGCAACAATGAGAAGAAGCACAAAATTAAGCCCTGTGCCAATGTTTCTGTACTGGATTTTGGAAAGACCTATGATTTGCTGCAGATTAATCATGTATCTGTCCTGTTTGGATAATTTGTGTCCTTCATCAGCACTTTCTTGAATGCTGTTGCTGTTTTCCAGGTTGCAACAACAGCAGAAATCCAATAGTTGGTCCCACAATGTGTATAATTACCAATTTCAGAGAAAACTTACCCCTACAGCAGCCCTGCTTGTATAGGAAAGGGAATTAATTAACCTAGGCAGCTCTCTAGTACACACATGAACTTACCACAGCCCATTTACAAACCTGCTTAGAAGTGCTGGCTTAGCAGGTAGGCAGTCGGCTATAAATACAGCTGCAGATGGAATCTCTGAGCATTTCAAAACACAGTTTTGAACAGGAATAACTTGACATTTAATTCTGGGACAATAGTGAAATGTCAACATCTGTTGTGGAAACACAGAATAATAATTAAATTCACATTGCTTGCAGCTTCTAAACATGTGTAACTCCAAACAAGGATGCACTTGGACAAAACTGTACTGAGCTTCATGGTCTGAATTAAAAAGAGCAATTGTCTGGGCTGGAGTGCAGCAGGATCAGGCCCTGCTCTGGGCAGCTATGGGATGGAGAGCTCAGAGCTGCAGCCTGCCAGCTCAGGGCTTGCCATATCTACATCAACTGGATTGCTACAGTCTGTAAATGCATCACTCACAGACTTTACAGAGGGAGTCTGTAACTACAGTGGAGATTTCAGAATGCCCCTTGTGACCTACAAGAGCTTCACTGTGATATAGCCAAACAAACCCAGGCTAGCTTGATAGTCTTTTTATCAGTTCTCCTGGTTAAAGGGAAGGGTATTGAAAGGGCAGGTTGAATTGAGAAAAATCAACAAATGGTTAAGGGAGTGGTGTCATAGACAGGGCTTTGGCTTGTCTTAGCCACAGGACCTGCTTCAATAAATCTGGGGACTGATGGGGTCCATCTTTCAGAGAAAAGGATGAGCATCTTCAGCCACAGGCTTTTCAATTTAGTCAAGAGGGCTTTAAACTAGAGCTACAGTGGGAGGGGATACTCCTTCCATCCCACTTCAAAGCCAGTGACAGTAATAGATGGCCTGAGCCTGGAGTAGGATCACAGGCCAGGATGAGTGCACCTGAAGTGCAGGACAAGGGACAGCCAGTAAGTCGGCTTCAATGGCGGACCAACTTAAATGCCTTTACACTAATGCACAGAGCATGGGGAACAAGCAAGAAGAGTTTGGTCTACAGGTCTGTGATGGCATCACTGAGACTCAGTGGGATGGATCTCACAACTGGAGTGTAGGAATAGATGGATATAAACTCTTTAGGAAAGACAGGCAGGGGAGGAGGGAAGGGGGTGTTGTCCTCTACATTAAGGACCAGCTGGAGTCCATGGAGCTCCACTTGGGGCAGGATAAGGAGCTGACAGAGTTTATGGGTCAGGGTTAAAGGGAAGGCAGGGGAAGGTGACATCATAGGGGTGTGCTACAGGCCACCAGACCAGGAAGACCGAGCAGATGAGGCCCTCTATAAACAGATAGGAGCAGCTTCGTGTTCACAAGCCCTGGTCCTCATGGGGATTTCAACCACCCTGACATCTGTTGGAAGGACAACACAGCAGGGCAGCAGCAATCGAAGAGGTTCCTGGAATGCATAGATGACAACTTCCTCCTCCAATTGGTAGAGGAACCCATGAGAAAGGGCGTCATGTTGGACTTTGTCCTCACCAACAAGGAGGGGCTGGTGAGCAACGTGAAGCTCAAGGGCAGCCTTGGCTGCAGTGACCACAAGAAGGTAGAGTTCAAGATCCTTAGGACATTGAAGAGGTCACGCAGCAAGCTCACCACTCTGGACTTCAGGAGAGCAGACTTTAATCTCTCCAGGGATCTGCTAGGCAAGGGGTCCTGGGATAAAGCCCTGGAGGTAAGAGGGGCCCAAGAAAGCTGGTTAATATCCAAGGACCAATTCCTCAGAGTCCAGGAGCAGTGCATCCCAAGGAGGAAGGCAGGCAAGAATGCCAGAAGGCCTGCATGGATGAACAAGGAGCTCCTGGATTTACTTGGACACAAAAGAAAAATCTATAGGGAGTGGAAGCGAGGACAGGTTAGCTGGGAGGATTACAAAGAAGTTGTCCAAGCAGTCAGGGATCAGGTTAGGAAAGCTAAAACGCAGGTGGAATTAAATCTGTCCAGAGACATACAGGTGAACAAGAAGAATTTGTATCAGCGACAAAAGGAAGGCTGGGGAAGAAGAAGTGAGCCCTCTCCAGAAGGAAGATGGGTAACTGGTCACAAGGTGCTGAATGACTTCTTTGCCTCGGTCTTCACTGGCAAAGGCTCTAGCCACACCACCCAAGTTACAGAAGGCAAAGGTAGGGACTTGGAGAAAGATCTGCTGACTGTAAGTGAAGATCAGGTTAGAGATCATCTAAAGAACCTCAAGGTGCACAGGTCCATGGAACCTGACAAGATCCATCCACAGTTCCCAAGAGAGCTGGCGGATGAAGTTGCCAAACCGCTGGTCGTGGCAGTCTGGTGAAGTTCCTGCGACTGGAAAAGGGAAAACATAACCCCCATTTTCAAAAAGGGGGAAAAGGAAGACACAGGAAATTATAGGCCAGTCAGCCTCACCTCTGTGCCTGGCAAGATGATGGAGCAGATCCTCCTAAAGGCTCTCCTAAGGCACATGGAAAATGAAGATGCAGCAATTGGTAGTAACCAACACAACTTTACAAAGGGGAAATGGTACCTCACAAATTTGGTGACCTTTTATGATTGAGTTACAGCATCAGTGGATAAGGGAAGAGCAACTGACATCATCTACCTGGACACGTGCAAAGCATTCAACACTGTCCTGCATGACATACTGGTCACCAAACTGGAGAAACATGGATTTGATGGATGGACCACTCGCTGGACAAGGAATTGGCTGGATGGTCATACTCAGAGAGTTGTGGTCAAAGGCTCAATGTCCAAATGGAGTCCACTGACAAACGGTGTTTCCCAGGGATCAGTACTGGGACCAGTACTATTAACAATTTTGTCAGCAACATGGACAGTGGAATCAAGTGCACCCTCAGTGAGTTTGCAGATGACACCAAGCTGGGTGGTGCAGTTGATACTCTGGAAGGAAGGGATGTCATCCAGAGGGACCTGGACAGGCTGGAGAGGTGGACCCATGCCAATCTTAGAAAGTTCAACAAGGCCAAGTGCAAGGTCCTGTACTTGGGTAGGGGCAATCCCAAGCACAAATACAGGCTGGGTGGAGAATGGCTTGAGAGCAGCCCAGCAGAGAAGGACTTGGGGGTGTTGGTGTATGAAAAATTCAACATGAGCTGGCAATGTGCATTCACAGCCCAGAAGGCCAACCACATCCTGGGCTGCACCAAAAGCAGCGTGGCCAGCAGGGTGAGGGAGGTGATTCTGCCCCTCTACTTTGCTTTCCTGGGACTTCACCTGCAGCACTGTGTCCAGTTCTGAGACCCTCAATATAAGAAGGACATTGAGCTGTTGGAGCGAGTCCAGAGGAGGCCACAAAGATGATCAGGGGCTGGAGCACCTCCCCTATGGGGACAGGCTGAGAGAGTTGGGGCTGCTCAGCCTGGAGAAGAGAAGGCTCCAGGGAGACCTTATTGCAGCCTTCCAGTTCCTGAAGGGAGCCTACAGAAAAGCTAGGGAGAGACTTTTTACAAGGGCAGGTAGTGATAGGATGAGGGGAAATGGCTTTAAACTGAAAGAGGGGAGATTTAGTTTAGACATTAGGAAGAAAGTCTTCACTGTGAGGGTGGTGAGGCACTGGCACAGGTTGCCCAGGGAAGCTGTGGGTGCCCCCTCCCTGGAAGTGTTCAAGGCCAGGTTGGATGGGGCTTTGAGCAGTCTGGTCTGGTGGGAGTAGTCCCTGGACTGGATGATACTTTAAGGTCTCTTTGCCAAATAATTATTAGAGGTGACTTGGAAATCAAACTTATGTTAAAAATGTGGCATTGTTTGCACATTAAGGAAAGGTATAATATTAAAGAAGCTACCAGGGTGAAGAACGGCTGGTCCACAAATAATCCATTCCACAGTGGTTCCCCAAGCAGCACAACCTGCAAACTTAGAAACAGCAAGGAGGATGGAGTGGAGTGGTGACACTGCGGCCAACTTCTGTTGCAAACACTGCAGAGATGGGAACTTGATGGTACTATGGAACTGATAAGCTGTACTTTTACTACTCTGGGCCAACAGTCTGTCAAAAAAATGACAAAATGCTGTCCTTTGTGCAAACTTTGCTTGTTATTATGTCATTATAATACCAAAACACACCTCCATCCTGAAGGCTACCTGCCTCCAAGGTGTGACCACCCCTCACAGAGTTTGCACACTGAATTTTCTTAAGTCTATAACTTTAAATCGAAGTGAGAGAATTTTACACCAATCAAAACAAAAGTATGTATGACTAGAGTCACTCAAGCTCCACCTGCCCAGGTAAAATAAGTATAAAAATAACACAAGAGTGGGGGACATTAGGGAAGATACCATCGTCCGAGAAGTCGCACATCATGGACTGTATCTGAAGTGAAACCGCCCTGTGTCACAAGGGTACAATGGTGGAGACAAGGTGAGACCCCATAGAAGTTGACAGAGCAGCTGGAAAGTAAGGGTCTCCAAAGGCTCAGCACACAAAGGGGGATCCCAGCAGGCAACAGCCTCAGGCAGACAGCAAACACTGCAGCCAAAAACAGCCTGGAAAAAAAGCAAATATCAGTGCATTTTGGGCAAGACACTCAAACCCCTTTGCATCACTCAGTCCCAGTCAGAAGCAGGGTTGGGCAGCCCTCCTTATTTGCAGGACTGTGTCCAAGAGGTGCTTGGAGCTCCCCTCATGCCACTCTGCAACCCTGAGAGGCACTCACCTGGGCAGCAGCTCATCCGAGCAACGCACCAGTGCAAGAACTTGTCAAATCATTTCTACCCATCTTGGCTAAAGCAAGCCGAAGCACCACAAACTTGGTGCTGAGAGAGTTTTTGAGCTGCATTTTATGACTCAATCTGAACACAAGCCAAATCTCAGAGTACTCAAGGACATGGGTGCCATAGATTTTTTTGATCTGAAGGAAAATTACTGTATTTAACCATTATGGAGCAATGTTAAAAAGTGGTCACTAAAGGCAGTCATCAAAGGGGCGGCATGTTAGGAATACTGGCATGTTTGGAAAGCAATAAATACACAAACTGCCCTAGTTTTCCCCTCCCCATAGCTATACCTCTACAGATTAAAAAAAAAAAAGCCTAGGTCAGCTGGTCTGTCTCCTTGGACAGTTTATGTCATTCTGGAGGAGGTTTTTATGTTCAAAGGGTCAGATCTGGAAAAGTGCTGAGTCTTAAAATTTAATTGCGGGTATTTCAAAGGCGAACTGAATTGCAGTAGAGCATAGCATGCAGCACACCAGATCCTGGTGCTCAGCATCAGGCTGAGCATGTGAAACTCACTCCACAGTCAGGCTGGTGCCAGGCACAAGCCCTCTAGAGTGACCCAAGAAGGTCACCAGTGTTCCTAAACAAGCAAAAAGAAATGCATGTTTGTTTCCATACTCAAGTTCTCCATTGTGCTGGGAGCTGAGGCAGGAAATCTGTGTGTTTGCTATTAGCCTACAACCCACAGGAAAGGGGAAGCGCCTGAGGCAGAGGCTGGGCGCATCTGAGCAGGTGTAGAGCCTGAGTAGCGTCTGATGGCACATCACCTCCTGCAGCAACCACAGCAGCAGACTTGACGTACAATGAAACAGTCTGATTCAATCGCTACTTGCCCTTGTAAAAAGTCCCTCTCCAGCTTTCCTATAGGCCCCCTTCAGGAACTGGAAGGCTGCAATAAGGGCTCCCCAGAGCCTTCTCTTCTCCAGGCTGAACAACCCCAGCTCTCTCAGTCGGACCTTGTAGGGGAGGTGCTCCAGCCCCTGATCATCTTCTTGGCCCTCCTCTGGACCTGCTCCAACAGGTCCATGCCCTTCTTGTGTTTGGGGCTCCAGAACTGGATGCAGTACTCCAGGTGGGGTCTTATGAGGGCAGAATCACCTCCCTCGTTCAGCTGGCCACACTTCTTTTGGTTTTAAACTGGAAGAGGGTAGATTTAGACTAGATATTAGGAAGAAATTCTTTACTGTGAGGGTGGTGAGACCCGGGCACAGGCTGCCCAGGGAAGCTGTGGATGCTCCCTCCCTGGAAGTGTTCAAGGCCAGGTTGGACTGGGCTTTGGGCAACCTGTGCCCACCGGGGCCGAGTGGCCACATCCAGGCCTGGCAGAGGCACAAGATGGCTGCCTGGCCAGCTCCCTCCCCGGCTGCTGCTCTGCACTTGAGCTCATCACGCACAACAGCAAGAATAAAGTGACCAAAGGAATCATCTCTTTCCATCCTGGTAAAAACCCAACAGTTCAGCAGCAATTATTTAAGTCACTCTGCATGGGGAAAAAAAAAAGCCTTTTTTAAAAAATGCAGGAGAGAAGAGAGTTGTCAGTGGTCAGGGTATGGCGCCAGTGCCGCGCTCTCCCCATCAGCACCAGCATCCCCTCTGGCTCTGGCGGCCTCAGTCCCAGGATTTACTTGGCTCACGTCAGCGGTAACTCTGACACAACCACGGAGAAACCCAGGCATGAGGAGGTCAGATGAAGCAAGGATGAGCAAGAGCAGGGGGATGCTAGGAGGCTTGTGCCATCCTCCGCACACAACATGGCCATGTCTGGTCATGTTTCTCCCACAGAGCTACAATACCTCGGCCAGACTGAAGACACCAATAAAACATTTAAATGGAGCCCAAGTGTCCTCCCAAATGCTTCACATGGGAGGCTGTGAAAAATTATTTGAGAGAGCAAAGGGATAGGAAGCATAGCTAGGAGGAGTTGACTGGACAATCTATGTTGATTTAAAACCAATACTGAATGAATAAAACTGCAGCCCTGAGTCTAGGCAGGGTTTAGGCAGAAATTGGGTTGTGAGCAGCAGGAGCAGAACAGCACAAACTCACTCACTGCGAAGGACAGCCGGGGCTCCAAACACCAGCATCTTCCTGGATACCAGCAGCCACCTCTGGAGTTTTTTTGGTTTTTGTGGTTGGTTTTTTTTTCCAAGTGAAGTTTTATAAAACCTGTAAAAGGGAATAGATTTAGTGGAGCCCCTGGCAAGCAGGACATAGCCACACCAAGGGGGTCTCCCCATCACATCTCCTGACTGCAGCATTATCAAAGTAAGTGATAGGGACTTGTGTTTTATTGCAGTTAGTATGACATTTCTGTCATTTTAAGATTAAAAATATCTCATAGGCTTTTCCCCACCAGCAACCACATCACTCCACCATGGGTTTTCAGTTTTACCCTCATTTCTTGTTGTTCTGTCACTTCGAATAACACATTAACAGACATTTGCTACTTGAACATTGGATTATGAGCAGGAGGATTTCCTCATACCCATAAATTGCAGCCTGCTCGCTCGAACTGTCTGTGAGAGCAAATTTTGTTAGTGCAACCAAAGTGGGTTTTGGAGAGGAACGTCTCAGAAGACTTTCCTTGGAGCCACCTGTGGGGCTGCTCCAGCCCTACTCTCACTCCCTATGCTCTTGCCCAGGGTAACCATCACAAAGCCTTCAGCATCATCCTTTGACACCCCAAGCGTCCTTGCTTGGGTTTTAAGTCCATGAGTCTTAATATTGTGAATGTTATTTGCCACACTGACAAATCCATATTGCTTTTTTCTTCAAACCATATAATCCCACTGGGCATTTGCTGCTACATCTCCACCAAAAAATATAATTAAGGAGAGGAATAAACTTGAGTCAGAGGCAGAAAGCTTCCAGAGTACCAAATCCTCCGCAGCCTGCACAGCTATCAGACAAACTCCAGTTAATTCTGACCTATCTAAAATCACTGGAAGCTGTGTTAACTTACACAGCAGCCAGCAGGTAGAAGCCATGAAGCCGGGCAAGACCACGGCAGTAAATCCCCATGGGGCTGGGTGACAGCACCGTGGTGCTGCTAAGAGCATCCTTGTGCTCGGGTGGAGCAAACACCACTAACTTGCAGCCAACACGATGAGAAAAGGCATTTATTATGCAGAGCTAATGCCATTAGAGTAAATGGAGTTTTCCCAGTGGATTAACAAAGCAGTGAGATAGTGACTGCAAACGCTGGAGCAGTTCCCTTGGGCAAGGATGATTATAAGCATTGGGGTGGATTTTGCACACACAGGGTACAGGCAAGTTCCTCCTTGTCCACTGCAACCCTCTTGGCCTGGGGGGGGGCTGAAATCCAAACAGGGCTGCAGTGCCCTCTCCAAGAAAGAGGAAGGCTTGGGTTGAAGATTATCAGCTGTGTGAGCTGTATTTTATTTAGAAACAGCCTGCCCTCATGTGGCGAATGAAAAACCAGGAGGTTGAATGTTTTGGACTAAAACTGCCCTGCAAACACCCCAGACAGAGGACCAGGAACCCTTTGGAGAAAATCTCTCACACCTCAGTCCCTCACCTGCCACACACAGCCTTTGCTCACTCATTTTTGTTCCTATTTCCCTTCCCTTCTGCGCAGCAACCACTGGTCATTCCTGGGTAGGCATGGGCAAGTGCTCCAACGGAGCCCTGGGGTGCCCAGCACAGCTCCCACCACTGAGCTGGTCCCCACAGCATTGGTGTGGGGAAGGCTGCACAAAGCCAAGGCAGGCCCTCAGCAGAGGCAGCTCCATTTGCATTCAATTTTTGGGCAGAACAGTCAGTACTTTTTAATGAACAGCTCTGATAACACTTTCCGTGAGGGTGCAGGCTTAGCTCAGCAAGGCAATCGCACTCGCACTGCATACAGGGGTTTCTGGGCAGCCTCAGCTTATCACATCAGAATAAAAATCAACATGAATCCAGAATCAGCATGAGCCAGAATAAATAAAACCAGGCCGAGTAAAGGTGTATCTTCCCCACCCAACCAGCTCTTTTTAAAAATCAGCAATATGAAGGAATATTCCAAATCAGCACTGAGAAAACCAGCTGTGATGCAGGACCAGGCTGTAAAACGAGGAGCATTTGAACAGCCAGGACAGTAACTCAACATGCAGCGGGCGATGCTGCAAGGCCAGGAGCAAGGTGGCTCGTAGCCAGTCCCAACATGAGCACCAGTACACGGCTGCAGCTCACACCTCAACCGTGATCCCTTGAGATGCAAACAGGACATATTGCAGCCACTTCTGCCCGTGGCTTGCAGGAACCCACAACCCAGTGAGATAACGTACCCACGCACCACACCAACAGCCTGCGCATCCACAGTGCCAGCACCCCCCACTTCCAATGGGACACAAAAAAAACAGGTCTGGTTCTGATCACCAAGAGCTTCTGAACAGCAGGGAAAATGCAGAACAAGATCCTGCAGTGGGAAGCTGAAGCAAGGCAAATCCTGCCCAATGCAGGTGTAAAGTTTCTAATCCTGTCAAGACATCAGGGTCCCCGAGATCTTGCACTGTCACCTCAAGCCATGCCAGAGACAACTTGCACTGTCACTCCAAGCACCGCAGACTGAAGCAGAGCTGCAGGGGAGGCATCTTTCCCCTTTTTCCAAACCCCTTCACTTACTGTCTTGTCTGCAAAGCTCCTCAATCACGGTCAGCACAACCAGCACCACCAAGCACCAACTGCTCCACCACATTGCTGTCTCACTCCTACAGCTTCAAAGTCCCCACAGGGACACTGACTTGTGACAGCTCATTAGACGATGAGGGAGGCAAACTCAGTAAATGGCATTAGTCTAGATGGCGCTCATGTATTTTTTACAGCCTGAAAAAGCAGTAGCAGTGAAGTTTTGCCCTAAGACCCGCTTTCCACTGGTTTCTCGCAGTAGCTGGCACGATGGGTAATGCTTCCCACGGCACCTCTGGGCAGAGCAGCTGCATGAGCAGTTTGAAGTCAACAGAGCAGGATGCTCACACAGGTCTAAGTCCACATCTGAGGAGCTCAGAGACCCACTAATCCCCACCTCCCGCCAACAACCTTCCAGCAGCTGGAGTGTCAGCATTGCAACACAGACTGCCCAAGCAACAAAGTACAAAAGGCAGCACTGCAGCTCTGCTCACACTCAAGCAGGGGCTCTAATTCCATTTTATCTGCTTGTCATCACCTCCTAAAACAAGCCAGGCCCAACTTTTAGGTGGAGAGTGAGGCGTAGCCAAGTAGAAGAGATTACAAAAATAATTCTAAGCAGGTCTGTCTACAACACCGCTGCCTCAGGAAGGGTCTATCTGCAGAGCTGTGGCGATGCAACCATCGTGCAATAGTATTTTGCTACATTTACTGTACTAATAGAATCACACAGGTAGGTGGCAATGGCAAGCAATGCTCCTTCCCGTCCCTGCTGCTTACACAGATGTGGTGGTGGAAGAACCACACTTTGCTGATACAGACCCAACTCTGAGAGTTTTAAATTTATTTTCTTCAAAACTAACCATGGCTTTTACTGCAGCTGAAGCACTTACCACGAAGTCTCCACAAAACAGGGTGAGTAGCCATCTCACACTCTTTTCTGTACTGTGTCATAATAAAGAAAACACAAACATTTTAAATCAACCAATTAAGCTCTGTCATATGCTGCTCTTGGATTGAAGCATAAGGCTCAGACACAGCATTTTTCAGCTATAGGGTTGATTTAGAAGGTTTTCTTCATCATCATAAACTTTTTGTTTTAGTAGAAATTGCTCCTTCTTTGAGCAAAACAAGGATTTGGGGTTCTGCACAAGCTAAAAGAGAGAGCAAAGACTAAATTCTTTTCCTTTCTGTATCTTTTTTACTCTATATCGATGCAAATTCAGATTTTTCATCTGTCAAATCAGAAAACTTCTGTCAATACAAAAGACTCTTTCTACTAAGAAAAAAAAGGGGGGGGGGGGGAAA
>NW_010195541.1:12859-19585 GCF_000695765.1 Mesitornis unicolor
GCATTGGCCAGTCCTGCAGCCTCCCCACGGGAACAGCCATGTCCAGGGAGCCCAGCAGGACAAATCTCCCATGTCCCAGGGCAGCGCTTCCCCATCAGTCCCCAGTTCCTCCCACATCCCAGCCAGAATGCTGAAAACTCCCCTATGAGCAGAACCAGTTTGCAGCCGGGGACCCAACTCCACCACCCAGAGATAACCTCAGCACAGGGACACAGGCTGGGATTTCCAAGCCACTTCCAGGGATTTAAGCACCTATTCCAGGCCACTAAAATTTAATAGGAGTGGACGTTCTGGGACCTGCGCACCTTTGAAAATTTGTTTGTTAAAGCACTAACGAGCATCTGCACTGCTGCTGGGTACAGGAAGGAATGAGGGCTTTGCGCTTCGCTGCTAACGAACACAAGGAGTGGTCCAGCTTCAGAGGGAAGGGGCTGTGGTTTTAGGGCAGGAAGATCTTAATTTTCTTTTCATTGCTGCAATGAAGCGCTGAGCAGGCAGGCAGGCTGGCTGAGGAAGTGTGGCCTTTGAAGTCCCAAGAGATTTGTTACTTCTTTCAAGATTTCAATCTGTCCTGCCAGCCATTTGCTATTGCTGCAGGGCACCTAACAGAGAACCAGGTCCCCTGTCTTCACGAGCAGAGAACAGTGCAAGAACGGCACTTTGTACCAAAAAGCCCATTTCCATTAAAACAAACAAACAAATAAACAAAAAATCCCAAAAGCCAACACACACACACAAAAAAAACCCACAACAAAAAAAACTTACTTTAGTTCCGTATCACCACAGTAACAAAATGGTAATATCCTCTTTTACATGATTTATATATATATATATTGCATATGTATTTTACGTATGTAATATATATAAAAACAGCATTGGTGATTTCCTCTTGGGTTCAGTGCTGTTGAACTGCTGCTACATTTCACAAAATCCTTTGGCAAACGAAAGGCAACCTTTGCAAGCAACACTTTGAATGAGACAGATAATTAGCCAAACAACTGGTGACATCTGACCTGGCTGCAGCTGCCAGCATACTGATGGCAGAACTACAGTAACTGAAACCAATAGGTAGAAGTCAAAAGTCAAAGCGAACTAGGTGTGTTATTCTGGTTTATCATCGTGGAGGATTTGATACGGGAGAGAAGCGCAGCCCGGGACACCAAAGACGGACGCAATGCATAAGCAGTTTCTCAGCCAGCGGGTCCAGGTTGAGAGCTGCTTCGGATCTGGACGACGCTTGGTTCAGTGACCAATATAAGCAAATTAGAAATACTTACGCCTTTCTGTCAGCTATGATTTAAACCTAATAACATATGGAAGCAAAACCTGGATTTTATGGACATGCACTGTAATTACTCTGGACAAAGTAATTTGGGAGCAACCCAAGATGAAGGGCAGTGAGCACACAGGCTGCATGCTGCGGAAGACATGCCAGTCTGAAACGCTTACCTGGGCTTAGTGACCTGATTTAGACATAAACATGCTGTAAAAAGAAATACCTGGAAGACTATCAACAGCAGAAGATCCTTTAAAAAGAAATGATAGCTCAGAAGAATTAAGAAATATTTGAACAAGTTTTTTTTTAAGAGAAAAGTACTGACTGGAAGCTCCACGGGATAAACACTGATTACAGCTGGGAATAACCACACATATTAAACAACAGAAAAGGTTGTGTGGCAGGAAGGGGACTGAAATAATATGACATATTCCCACTCTATATAAATAGCCTACACACTCCAACGTCAGAAGCCCTCTGAAGTTCGCAGAACAAGAGTTGTCTCTTTCCATGAGAAACCCTCACATCTGCGTGTGCTCATACCTATTTATAAACTTCCAGTAAAAAATTCCTGGTGTCGACTCCTTTCCGAGGCCCCGCTCCCAGAACAGCCACTGCGACAGCTCCTGGCACAGCCTCAGCCCCTCGGCACCAATGTCCAATGGCCACAACACTTCCCATTGATGAAAAAAAAAACAACCTCCTTGTTTGTAAAGCAGCACAGCAACCCTGCACTGGCACAGCGATAGCAGCAGTGCACGTGTGGCCAGCGAGATTTCAGATTTCACCCCTTTCTGTCTTTGCAAAGTGTTAATGCAGCGCCCCAACGCCCATCCCTGCGTCTCCTGCGCTTCCCCCGGGAGAACAGGCTGCAGAGAGGATCCCCAGACAGATCCCCTGCTCCAGTCCCTCCAAAAGCAGGGTCAGGGCAAGCCAAAAGGAGCATCGGAAAAGCCCAAGATCCCAGAATTGCCCCCTCGAAGGGAGCTAGAGACAAACTTCACAGCTCCGAAAACATAGCCCTGCTCTGCAGGCAGACACCTCACTGCAGAGCTCTGTGCACCCCATCCCCACATCCACTTTTACAGAGCTCAGATATCCAAAACTCCCCAAACCACCATTCTTGGTTTAGTTTGCTTTGGGGTCAAGTTTGTTTGTAGGGTTTTTCTGAGGTTTTTTTGTCCTCCCAGGTCTCCACCTGATTATACAGGGCATCCAAAACCTCAGAAAGCAAGGGCATCTCCTGAAAAAAAAACTCAAAGTGATGGCCTGGGCTTCAGACATGGCAAGCACAGTGCTGCTAGTACAAAGATGGTCATTTGTTACTTCAAAAGTCAGGTTAATCTTTTTCAAACATACAAAAACACAAGTCATGACACAGGGATCTGGGCAGTGTCAAACAGGCTGTAGGTTGGACACAGCTGCAAGCAAGGCTGGGTGGGCCAGAGGGACCTGCTCAGAAAGGAGTTTCCAAAATCCATGCAAACCAGTGGTTTATTCTCAGATGTAAGAGAGGAAGGGACATGGAGATCACAGGTGAGACAGGAACCTCAGTGGGAGATGCACAGTCAACAAGCATTCAGAGCCAGCTCACTCTGCCATCGTATGAAGCTTCTGCAGCCTCTAATCCCCATCCTCACAGTAAAGAATTTCTTCCAAATGTCTAATCTAAATCTACCCTCTTGCAGTTTAAAGCCATCACCCCTCCTTCTATCGCTACCTGCCCTCCCCAGCTTTCCTGTAGCCCCTTCAGGAACTGGAAGGCTGCAATAAGGTCTCCCCAGAGCCTTCTCTTCTCCAGGCTGAACAGCCCCAATTCTCTCAGCCTGTCCCCATAGGGGAGGTCTGGACTTGCTCCAGCCTTCACATCATTTCTGTGGCCCTCTTCTGGATCCGCTCCAACAGCTCAATGTCCTTTTTGTGTTGGGGGTCCCAGAGCTGGACTCAGGGCTCCAGGTGAGGTCTCACCAGAGCAGAGCAGAGGGGCAGAATCACCTCCTCACCCTGCTGGCCACGCTGCTTTTGGTGCAGCCCAGGACACGGTTGGGTTTATGGGCTGTGAGTGCACATTGTTGGCTCATGTCCACCTTTTCATCCACCAACACCCCCAAGTCCTTCTCCTCAGGGCTGCTCTCAAGCCATTCTCCACCCAGCCTGTATTTGTGCTTGGGATTGCCCCTACCCAAGTGCAGGACCTTGCACTTGGCCTTGTTAACTTGATAAGATTGGCATGGGCCCACCTCTCCAGCCTGTCCAGGTCCCTCTGGATGACATCCCTTCCCTCTGGCTTGTCAACCACACTGCATAGCTTGGCGTCATCAGCAAACATGCTGAAGGTGCATTTGATACCACCGTTCACACTGCTGACAAAAGTGTTAAACACCACTAGTACCAGTACTGGTCCCTGAGGAACACCACTCATCACTGGTCTCCACTTGGACATTGACTGCAACCCTTTGAGTGGGACCCTCCAGCCAATTCCTTATCCAGCAAGGGGTCCATCCATCAAATCCACACCTCTCCAATTCAGAGATCAGGATGTCATGCAGGACAGAGTCGAATACTTTGCACAGGTCCCAGTAGATGACGTCAGTTGCTTTCATCACTCTTAAGAGACATGCTAAGGTGGTAACAGGAGCACGTTTGACTTCCAAATCCTGGAGTCCCTGCAAGTTACGTCCTCCTTGACATCAGCACCCTGGAGAAAAACAGCACACAAGTCCTGGAGATGCACCGCTCACCCCACTGTGCTTGAACACCCAAGCCTGACAATAAAAGCAACCTACAGAAGTGTGGTAGGCACACAGAGGGCATTAGTTTGCAGAAACTGCTGCCAACGAGGGGAGGACTCTGCTTCCTGCCGATGCCTGAGCTGGGTTACAACTGCAGGAACATTCAGCTCACTTCCAAATTTCAGCACTTTGAGCAAAGTCAGTAAATTCCACGCAAACCACTTAAACTGCAAACCGCAGGCTTGTCACTGGGAACAGATTTGTGTAGACACTCACCAGAACAGCAAACACCCATGCTGTCAGTAGACAGCTTTCATTCATGGGATCAGAAAACAACAACGACGTCCCTCACCCAGACGACTCAAATGCATACCCCATTTACTGCTGAAGCTACCAGTCACCTGCTAACAGCTCAGCCTGGGTGGGATGGTTTTGGGATGCCTTTCTCAAGCTCTGGCCCTACCACAGTGTTCACTACCAAGACACTGTGGGATGATCCACCAGTGGCACCGAATCCCCTCCAGCACCCACTGCATCATCCAAAAGATGCTTGGTTCATCCAAAAGAACACCAGTAAGACCCCATGCAAAAGCTGGGCACATCTCAAGTATTAGCAATACAAAGCCAGGCTTGGAGCAAATCCCACAAGAGTGTTAACACAGTGGTGAACGTGGGTTTCATTCCTGGCACGAACACAGCCTGATGCCTTCCACTCAGTTGGGGTATGGCGAACGACAGTAAATCACAATTAGCACATACTCCAACCCGTTTTTCCTCACTGTCAACAAGTGCTGTGGCCAGAACTGCTCTACACTTAGGGAACATCTCTGCCTTTTGTTTGTGCAGGGATTTGAAATCCAGATTACAGCTCTCCAAAGCACAAGGAAGATTACAACTCAGCCTCAGATTAGATTCCTGGGTAGAAAAAAAGTCATCCAGAGCCAGCAGCTGCAGGGAAGCCCTCACGGGATCTCTGCGGTTGCGCTTGAACTAAGTAAGGACTGCTCTGCTGGATGTAGTTTCTTTCCTGCTGTGCACAACCACTCCTTGAACCAGGGCATGGGATCCTGTGGACAGGGTTGCATTATGAACCCACTGTGTTATCAGCCCAGCTGCACTGGCCACCGTAAACCAGACCACCAAAATGATCCTTTTAGATCTCAAAATGTTTCCTCTGGGGGAAGGAGGCTGTTGTAAACTTGCTGATGCTGCCCTCTTAACTGGACCACATCTATCTGTACAGAAGCAACTGCAAGCTGCAGCTCTAGAGCACGTCTCAAAACAGCTCCTACCACATAATGTGCTAGTAACCATAGTTTTAAAAGGCAAAACTAGAAAAGACCCATCTGAAGCCTGAGCATCCAAGCAACCCTCTCCCCAAGACGCTCAGAAATTCCCCTTAGGAGGTAGGTAACCCTAGAAATACCCAACCAACCACATTTCACACACCACAGCAATGCAGCAGCAGCCTCCACAACACAGCTCTCCCCAAGTACATTCTCATTCGCCCACCCACAACACAGCTCAGGTTCAGCTCCCCCCTTTGCCCAGCGGCACCCAGACCCCACCAGAATCTCAATCACCAGAGACTCCCAGCAGCAACATCCAACAGTGGAGCACGCTTGGGGCTGCCGCATTCAGCTCTGGCCCCTGCTTCCACTGCACAGCAGGACGTGCCATTTTGCCGGCCTCTGAAGCTGGGATGAGCCAAGGTCTCCCCACTCCCAGGAGCAGTTCAACACAAATTGCAGCTCAACTCCCGACTTCAGGGCTCAGCAGGTCAAACAGGGGGGAAAGAAAAAGGAGAGGGTTGTGGCACATGACTTGCCTAAGGGTGAGCGTCAAGTGCTGCCACCTGAGTGCGTCCTTCTCCTGTCAGGGGTGAAACATCCCCCTTCCCAGCAAGGAGCCTCCATGAAGCAGTGGCAGCAAGAGGTTTGTAGCAGAACCACCTTCTTCAAAAATCGAGGTGGGAGGAGGTTGCTGGAGGAGGTGGGACAAGGGTGTAACCCACAAGCCAGCAAAAAAGGGTCTCCTGTGTTTTTCTTACTTGTCTACTGCAACCATTAGTGAGACACATCAAGTACAAGTTTGATTTTAAAATCTTTTTATTGGTAAGTCCACCACACTCATTTACATGTTACTACAGAAACAAACTTCCATGATGTCCTTCCCTGGATCACTGCAACTGCTCCAGGGGTCTGCTTTTTAATTTTTTGTCTTACTAAATGGTAGACAAACCTTAGTATCTGGAGAAGTTTTCTTCCCTCCCATCCATTCAAGCTGCAGAGTCCCCAGCAAGCCACGACAGACACTACTACAGACTCTGCTGTGAGACCTGATTACTGACAAAAGCTACGTCGTCAGCGATGAAGGTCTTGCGGTTTACAGATGGATACCGTGCAATTTTTCTCCTACTAAACTAATCAAAATTGCATCGTGATCCACCCGACAACAGCAAAACAAAGTTTACCATACTGGCAAATCTGGGGCAGTGCAGCCTGAAGACAAGTCCTCCTTTCCTCCACAGGCCGGGACAAGTGCAATACTCTATGTATAGCTACAAGTAATGCAACAAATCCCCACCCATGGAGAAACCAGCGCAAGGGACCTTCAGATCTTCCATGGAAAAAAAGGGGAGGGGAGGGGGGAGCTTCATAACCCATCATTCACCAGATTCACCACCACCACAGTCAGTTTTGCATGGATTTGCACAGC
>NW_010195542.1:0-12333 GCF_000695765.1 Mesitornis unicolor
AAGATCCTAAATTACCTTGTCCGTGAGCTGCTTTTTGCTGACACTGCCGCCCTTGTTGCTCATACAGAAGCAGCTCTGCAGTGCTTAACATCCTGCTTTGCAGAGGCTGCTGAGTTTTTTGGACTGGAAGTCAGCTTGAAGAAGACAGAAGTTCTCTACCAACCTGCACCTCAGGAAGTCTTCCATCACGCCCACATCACCATAGGCAAATCAGAGCTTAAATCATTCCAGCAGTTCAACTATCTAGGAAGTATCATTTCCTCGGATGGTAAGATTGACAAAGAGATAGACAACAGGTTAGCAAAGGCATACAGAGTTTTCAGAAAACTCCATGAAAGAGTCTGGTGCAATCTGAAGAAAAGTACAAAGATTAGTGTCTACAGAGCCATTGTACCGTCTACCCTTTTATACAGGTCTGAATCATGGGTCATCTACCGCCACCACCTGTGACTCCTCGAACGCTTCCATCACTGCTGCCTCCGTACAATCCTAAACATCCACTGGGCTGACTACATGACTAATGTCACTCTCCTCGAACAGGCAGGGGTCACCCGTATTGAGGCCATGCTGCTGAGGATGCAGCTGAGCTGGGCAGGGCACGTCTCCAGGATGGAGGATCACTGCCTCCCTAAGATTGTACTCTATGGTGAACTCCCCACCAGCCGCCACAACAGAGGAACTCCAAAGAGGAGATAAAAGGACTCCCTGAAACAATGCCTCCATCTTGGCCATATTGACTACCATCAGTGGTCCACTCTGGCCACTCTCCACTCTCTCTCCGGAGACTTGGAGACACACCATTCATGATGCTGCTGCCTCCTTTGAGAACGCATGTAGAATCAGTCTTGAGGAGAAAAGACAATGCAGAAAGAACTGTGCCTTGCCAATACCATCTAAGGAGACTTTCCACTGTGCCCTCTGCAACCGGACTTGCCTATCCCACATCGGCCTTTTTAGCCATCAGCGGTTTTGCAGCAAGTGTGGGTAGTGTCCTTCCCTTATCTTTGTTCACAAAGTCTGGCCATGATGATATCTGTAATTGTTTTGTTGGATCAGCACCTTAATTCAGTTTAGAATATGAATAACTACCATCTATAGCAATCTGCAGTTGATCATTAGTACAGAAAATCTGATCCTCAAAGGAAACATGTTCAGATGGTCTAACCAGTCAAACAGCATCAGTGAAATCAATGAAGCTATGCTGACTGACACAGACTGAGAATTTGGTTCAAGAACAATAGACAATAAAACTGCAAAATTATAATTCATAAGTAACATATTCAAGAAATTCAGGCACATAATAGTAATCATTGGTATATATGCACCTGGGGATAAATAGGAAAGAAATAACAAATAATTTGTAAGCATTTTTGTGGAAAGTGCTTCCTAAAGAAAAATAAAGTTTACAGTAATTGAGGAAAAAAAGAAATCCACATGAAAAGAGACATGAGGGTAGGTAAGCAAATAGCCTTTCTTTTTTTTTGTTTTAGCTCTTCGCAGTTACAGCTTTAACCACATTTTGAGATTTAAAGAGTATACTTTTTGACCTCAAGAAACAAGATGGGATTTCCCAATTCTAGCCAAGAAGGCAGTAGCATATCTGAGCAGAAAGATCCTAAGGAACCAGGCAGGAGTAGCTGTTCATTTGTCACAGGGTGGTGCCCTCCCTCATGTTCTTGAGCATGAACTCTCTGCATGAACTGTTTGAATCTGCCTGATTAATGATACAGACAATCATAAAACTATGCAGAGTCTCACTCAAGCCAGTGATAAGGAAAATTTTTAATCCTTTGATTCAGATGCACTCTTCATTGTGCTTATGCTTTGTAGTTAGAGGTGTATGTGTGCTACAATTGGGAAGCATATGTTCAAGCACTTAAGTTAAGAAATCTAGTGACCCTTGCAGCTTCTCAAGTTATAGTTCCTCTTCCTTATCCTGCCTCAATAGAGAATTCATACCAGCTTTACTGAAGCAGTCCTTCAGCCTGAAGAGAGAGTCCATTATGACAGGGAGCAATCTGGGTGACTAAACATAGATGTGCAGGGGTATTTTAGGCATTTTAGGAAACCCTGCCTGGGCTCCAGCAGCCATTTGAAAAGGCACTCAGTGTCCTATAGGTCCTGTGTCATAATTTCGAGCAGTGTGATATCTCAGACAGTATCAGGAGCCTACACATTAAGGCCTTGTCAGGTAAGAAGACAAAATTAATCCTGAAGCTTAAGACCCTTCAGTGAAACCTCTCTACTGCTGATCTCATGAAGTATCGCTGAGAAAATTAGTGTAACTTCTGGTGCAACCTCTGAGAAAATATTTGCAGGCTTCAAACTATATGGAGGTTTTATGTTAAAATTAGTATCTCAAATGATACTTGTAGTCAGTCAAGATTATATTTCATAGAGAAATGTGTCCCTTCTACACAAAAAGGGCATGAATTACAAAGCTGTGTCGTGTGTCCTTGCCAAAAGCCCTACAAAATCATCTGTGTTTGGATGGAGTAACAGAAAGCTCTAGGTAAATATATATCTGAAATAAAATGTTGTCATGCAGAAAACCAGCACAGATAAAAATGTATTAGTGTTCCTGAGCACCTCAGGAATGGGTCTACACAGCACTTGAACGTGTCATCTTGTTTTGTTATGAAAGATTGAATCAAGCTACATCTATGGCATTAGAAGTTGATGAGCATAGTTGTCTTCTGAAATAGAGCAGAACTATAACATTCTGTTCAGTTTCAGCATTTTAAATTACTTCTTCTGGTTTTTTTTTCTTTATTTTTTTTCCTTTGGAAGTATAAGACAAGATACATGATTTACCAGAGTGGAATTTGCTTTTTCTCAGAATGTCCAAATATACCATCAACATATGATACCTCTAAAAGTTAGTTCTAAGGGCTAACTTTGACAATGCACTTGAAGAAAAAGAAATGTTGGCCTCCCAGATAAGAATGAAAAAAAGCTACCTCTTGTGGTAATTTTAAAGTAGTAATATCTACAAGTTGTACAGTGGGGACACCACCTATATTACATTAATTAGAAGAATTGAATAATTTTTTGTCTATTTCTTCCACAAGTGTAATGGATTTCTTTATGTCAGAAGACATTTAAACATTCCAAACTATGTAATTAAAATAACAGAAGCTTTGACCACAAAGTCCTAATTTTCTGATAATCAGTGGCTTTTAACAGTAAAATAATTAAAAATCTGAAAGAAAGAGGTATTTCATCTTTGTCTTTTTTTAAAATAAAAAACACTGAAATAAATATGGACAAAGAACAATAGCAATTATAGTAAAGTTAATAAAGGTTTACCTTGGAACAGACGGTAATTCTTATGGTAATGCTAAACTTGAAATCTGTCAGTCAGGTAATATGTGAAAGAAGGTTAATAGCAAGATGTGGGGGACAGCAAAACCCTTAAAACAGTTCAGAGATTATGTATTATAATACTCCTGTTTTAAGACAAAGTAAAGCTGTGTTCCAGGAGTATAAAGTGAAAGGCCTGGAAACAGTGAATTAAAAATATGTTATGGCATTAGTGCCTACATTTAAATTAGTGGTAAAATGAAACTTTTTCCTGAATTTGATATGTTTCATAGTTGCACTGGATTTTTTTCTGGATGGAGTGTTCTCCACTCCATTGAAAGAAGACAAGTGGAGTAGCATTCTGGGAGAAGGCCCCACTTAATTAAAATAATTCAGGGTCTCAGTAGTGAAATGAGAGAAATACCTCTAGAGGACAATTATTACAATGTATCTTAAACACCTATCTTTATTTGTCTTTAATGTGATAAATTCCCCTAGTTCACAGAACTCTTATTAGTTTTATTTACAGAATAATTAGATGTGGGGTAAGTTAAGAAAAGAAATTTCCCTCTGCACTCACAAAATGCATTTTGTTTTCTCTAAGCTACTTTACAAGAAGTCTGTGTGAAACTACAGAATAGTTTTTTGCCAATATTCTCATAAACTCTGAAGTGTTTTGAACTTGCAGGATTCTCTGATGTAAAGTAGTTTAAACATCTGGATAGCTCAGCAATGTTGCCTGAACAGTCAAAAGATGCTTGGATGCATTTAAGCTGAGTAAATACTGGAACTGATATGCTAAGTAATTTAAAGTAGAGTCTGAAAATTTCTTCAACAAATTGTAAGAAGTTACAAAGACTGAATTCTACCAAAGAAAGAAAAAGGGACATTTTGTAGTATATGCACAAAGCCACAAAAATGACACTTGGGAAAGCTGTCAGGAATGTGAGATACTGCAAATGTTCTTTTTGCCTCTTCCATGTACATTATCACCAGCAACATGTGTTGTTCCAAAACTCTGTTTTGAAGGCGTCCATCCTCAAAAGGGAATCACTTTCCTGCTAGCACTCCTGACTCGGTACATTGTGTAAGTAGCCAAACAATTGTGAGAGATAGATACTAGAAATCACCAGTGCACATAAGGTAGTGCTGGCAGTCAGAGCTTCCCATTATGCTTTTAAGGTCCCTAAGACTCTTAAACCATGACTCAGAAGAGCAGAAGCTGTTTCTCCCATAAAGCAGGGGAAGCAAGAGGCAGTTTGGAAATCATGATCTTCCTCCCTAAGCACAGCCCTCCAGATATCAACTGCTAGTGTCATTTGCACATCCTCCTAGACAGTGCTTTTTACTGCTAGTATTTCAATGGCATAATTAACAAGTAAGTAAACCCTTACAGAGCAGAACTTTTTTACAGTATTTCCACTTAATAGATGTCCATATTGTCTCTTAATACTCTGAACAGATAAAGATTCCTCTCATTTCTGTTCCATTCCTCTCCATTCACAGCAGTGCCAATCTGGGTATGGTGGAGTGGCATGGCTAGGAAGCATTTCTGGAGATGTCACTCATGGGACTATGCAGCCACTGCTCATGTTAAAAGTAGATTTTTGTTGGTACACACTTCCAGCTACTGCTGTACTTCTGAATGTTATCAGAGATAACAGGAGCCCATCAAGAAACACATCAAACAAGCCTGCAAATGCAGGCAGCATTCAGATGAAAATATCTTCCACTCCTTGGTCTTTACAAAGTACATCTCTCATCATTTCAAAATGTTCCTGAGTGTCTGAAAAACAACAATGATTGAAAAGTGCCAAACTGCTGTACAAATCTTACAATTTAGTTTCATAGCAAGAATCCATCATATCTCAGTCATCATCAGAAAAGAAAACATGAGCCACCATGTGTCAGCTGTCAGGCATATTTTTCTGGGATGCAGATCAACATCTGACAATCTTTCTGTCACCCCTAACTCTCTAACAATATTCTTGGGCTCTGTTTATCTTCTGTGATCCTGAGGTTCCTGCCTTGTGCAAGCTTGTGTGGAAGATCACAGATCCTGCTAACACTTTAGGCTGACTTACCTTCCCAAAAGGTTTAGGCAGCCGGAAATACAGTCTTTAACTTTCTGGGACATGTTTGAACAACAATAAGCTTCATGAAGAGGAAAACACATTAACACAAGCTCCAGTTCTCATCAGTCTTCTTTCCTGGCAGAGCCTCTGAAGTAGTGGTGTCACTGAGGGGCACGTGTACCACTTTCTGATCTTGTGCTGAGTGGCATTTGACTAGTGATCGCTTGCCTTTTAACAGCTTTAGAAAACAGCAGCAAAGCAATCCTGTAAATGCTGTTTTATTTACCCCCAAATAGGCACATGTGACCTGTTGGGAAAAAAAACCAACCAACCAACCAAACAAAAATCCTAATTAGATAATGATCAAAGACTAGAGGACAGATCAGCTCTTTTGTGCAACATGAACGTTGGGAAACAAAAGATTCTTGCACTGTAGGCTCTGCTTACTTCAATGCACCAAAGACCACATTCATGTACTTAATGCTTACTATCCGTGCAATTAAAGAAAAATTTCAGGCTAAATTCTGGATGGAACTCCCCAGAATTCGTTTGTGATGATAAACTGTGTCCTTCCTAGGGAATACTTACTGATAGTAATGAGCAGGGATTGAGCTCCAAGTTCAGTCACCTACATGGGTTATATACAATGCAGGTCTACATATGGACTAGGTGTCCAAGATCCTTGCATGGTCATGGAGATCTAGTCAATCTAGCAAAGGAAGCTACTATGCCATCTAGGTCAACTGAGCTCCACTTAAACTAGATATCTACTTTTAGCCAGAGAAACATCTCTCCATTAATCATATTACAACCATATCTTACACCTACAATTTTTAAAATAAATGGTTTTTTCAAGCATCAAAGCTTTATTTAATGTTCCAAGTATTTAGGGATTTTGATGAGATGAGAAAAGGAAAAAGAATGGAATATGCATTCACATCTGATTTTTGATCTGTATAAGTTAAAGAGAACCAAGTGCAGCATGCTTTATAAGGAGACTGTTTTCAATCTACCTGTATGACCTTTCCAACTCTTCTGGATTACAAATTATGACTAAAAGCAGAAAAAGATTGTGGTAATACGGTTCACAATAATACACCTTGCTCCTACTTAAATTCTCAAGTTTGCAGAAGATATTCCTTCTCAGTATACTTGTATTATTGCATCTTGCAGAAATACAAGTGAAAATGATAGCAATAGTGGAGTATGGCATAGAATCACTTCGTAGCTGAGACAACAGGTCACAGAGACAGGAATGCTGAAACCCCATGACAGCCTTACCTGAAAGTGGCTCTCCCTGCCCTCTTCCTGACCACCTGCAACAGCAGCCAATCAAGTACACCATCAGGTCCTAATCAGTGCCAAAGCCTATAACCTAGTGATAGCAACAAAACTAGGCTGAGGTGTAAATATTGATTGATGATATTCATCCTTACTTCAGTGGTGTCAGGAATTAATGTCTACTTATGTTCTGTCTCAGTTTTATGCTGTTCACTTGATTTATGAATCCCAGTCTTAGTACTCTGGTGCTTCAGCACAAAACAGTCTGAAGTGAAAAAGAAATTACCCAGAGAAATCCCCAAATATTGCACAGCTTCCGAAAGAGGTACAATAAGGGTCTATAGAGTGGGAAAGGACAGAGAGGCAACATAAATATAAGTCCAATGATTCTAGGTAATTCTGCAGTGCTTTAGTGACTTCTCAAGGTACTTAGACCATTAAGATCTGAGCAGGCTAGGAAGAGCTTTTAGACTTTTTTCCCTGTTCTGGATCAAATAAACCTTAAAAGAGTACTGTCATAGTCTCCTATATCATATTTTTTTACAAATACAGAGAAAGTTTGTCACAATGAAAAAAAAATAGTTCACATAGTTTACCAAATGAAGATTAAAGAGATGTATTATTTATGAATGACATAGAATTACTGACAATCAGTAAACTATACATTTAAAATTCAATAACAGTAATTCAACAAATAAACTGCAGTATAAGATTTACAAAATGTTAATAAACAGCTACAAATTTCTGAACACCTTTCTGTAATTAACCCTAAGACCCACATGCATGCTGACAGAATTACATGACCTCTCCACAACCTTATCCATACCACTGCAGGTCACTCACATGTTCCCTTTTCTGGGACCGTAACATCCCCTACTTGCACACCTCTCCTGCAGGAGATGCAGGTTACTCTTTGATAAAATGTGTAATCAGACAATGCAAAGGACCATAATAGGTATTTTGGCAATGGTCCATTAGCATTTACAAAGAGCATTGACAGCTGGAGGCTTGATAAATCTGTTAGAAGAGACTGAACTTGAACAGACCCTGGAATTGTAATGATAGGATGGGATACAGGAAAGCCGACTTCTAATTTGCTGAGGATATTTTTTCCTTAGGAGATTATTTAAGAACTTAAACACTCTTATGCTGAATCAGTATGCTTCATAGAAAGATTCCTTGAGGCAAAGTGCATTTCTGTCTATGAAGCTACTTTGGTAATTGATGTTCTACTGATTTCAGAAAAGACAAAAGGGCTGCTGTATTTTATTTTTTTATGCAACTCTTCTACTGGTACTTTCTCTTTCACACAATGGTATTTTTCTTCCAGAAAACAGTAAACTGAACTCTGCTGTACTGTATGATGATACCAGCAGCTGTATTATGCCAAGTTCTTTTGTTCATTGCCAAAGATTTATTTTTAAACTGGCTGAGCCTTGTAATGTCTTGCTTTATACTCTGTGTGCTTTGGAAAATTGTGTAAGGATCAACTGAAGAAATTAGAATACAGTAAATATGAACTGACCATTATTTTACTGATGCAAACTCTGATGACTTCATAAAATCCTACTTCCATGTAAGCACTGCTTTGTTATCACATAATGTCCAGCAGAAAAATAGTAGTCAAGGTTTTAGAAAATGAGAAGTTGATATAGACATATGAGGATCTATACAGGGTGTCCACCTTGCCACTATGTTCTGATTATCAGTGTCTACAGGAGATGTGAGCAGTCAGGTTCATCTTTTAGTTATATTTTCCTTTGCTAGAGGTTCCAACTAGCCCTTCCCTGAGCTTCAGAAATAAATGAGACGTAAAGCTACCTGTTGTTGATCTGTGCTCATTCTAATGCTATCCAGTCCCTACTGCTTCACAGGATTATAAATATTGCAATCCATGTAGTTTCACATGAAAAAGAAAACAATAAACTGTTAAAAGTTCAGTGTTTGTCAAGGGATTTCCAGAAGCCTCCCCAGTGAGAGAAAATGTAAAACCAGCAGGCAAAAAATTGGGTAATTTTTAAAATCGTGAGGTATATGTATAAATGTTCTCATGCATTTGAAAAGCTTGACTGCTGGCAGAAAGGGTATATTCCTGGTGAATTTAGTATGGCTTTTATTAGCTTTCTGTTCTGAATATTCTTTAAAATAATTTTAATGACACAAATCAGTGATAAAAATTGAAACAATGTTGATGATGTTAAAAAAATTGCACTATTTTATGTCAGAATCAATGCAAAGGCACACCTGGGGAGCTCATTACTAGAGAACAAATCTGCCTGTAGAAGACAAAACGTAAGACACTACAGGAAAATCCAGTAAGAAAATTATAATTCATTTCATGAAACTGCCTGTGAGGATCTGCCAATTGTGTGTTTAGTGTCTTACAATACATGGTAACATCTCAGCTTCACCTAAAAGCAGCATGATTGTCAATATAAAGAGGCAGAGTAACAAGGTAAGCAGCAGCCACAGGAGTAGAATGTATGCTTACAAAGCAAAGAAATCTTGCCTTATGATGTTCTGGGCAGGCAGAAGAGACTTGCAGTGGCATAAAGTGTTTTTAGTTTTGTAAGCCATTGTATTTTCTGCTGTCTTCTGAAAAAACTCTCAGATATTATAAAATGAGGGAGTGAAAAATAAATAAAGATCAAAATGAAACCCAAAATAGACTATGGCCACAATATTTCTGTTTTGAGAAGGAAAATAAAAAATAATGATAAAAAATAGTCAAGAAGATTTACACCCTATGGAAATTTCAACTCCAATTTTCAGATGAAAGAGGTGTACAGGTAGGTATCCAAACAAAACAAATCTCTTAAAGTTCACTAAGTATGATGAATTATTTCATATTATTAGATTGTATGAGTGCCCATTTTTAGATTATATCAGTATAACTAATTTCATCACCATGTTTGAAGTATGACCTTTTGAACCTAGCCCTAAAAGAAGTGTGCTTTGCTAGCAGAACTGTAAGGCATTAGGTACAGAGCATCATCTGTAAACACATTACCTGGGCCCTAAAAGAAATGTAGTAAGGTGACCTCATGTGGTTCTAGGTCAAGCAACCAGGAAACACATAGATAAATTAAAAGCAAGACTGTTCCTGTAAAAAGTTCTTAAAGAAGGAATGTGTTTTTAAGTTCCCCACCTCTGGGCTCTGACTTGACATTTTACAGCTCTTTACACTCCAAAGACTATAGGGAGGTTCACGAGACCTCCTTGTTTCCTTAGAAAGGCAAGGAGATTGTACCTGCATAGAATAGCAATATCTAAAGATAGCTTTTATTGAAAGTTATGTATCAAAACATATAAAATATATCTCACATATAAACTTTACATGTGCTAAAAAGACTGAAAAACTTCAAGCTCCCCATAGGGAGTGGGGGGAAAAGTTTCTTTTGAAATTGTCTCAAAGTTTACTGAGTGAACACAACCTTGTATAAACTGGGTCAGGACATGCATACAACATTGGCCAAAATTCATATTTTCCCATGGTCTGTGTTCCCTTAGGCGTGCCTGCAGTGTGCATGCCTTTGCTTTGTTAATGGCACCTTATAAGTTGCTGGCCTTTTTCTAAAACTGAGAGCTCAATATTGAAAATAGAATCAGTGTGCTAACCAAAGTATCATAAATAAGGTTTTCCTCTAGCTTCCTGATGGGAGCAATTTCTCTTGCCTTTTTTTATGGCAACATGTGGAATAATTAATAGAGTATTGTTTAACAAATTAAGCACAAGATACTTCCTAACATAGCATTTAAATAAGTGAAAATATTTAGGTTATAAAATTGTTTATAGATAATCACCTGTTTTATAACTACAAATATTTGACAGTTACTCTTGACTTACTCTCATGGTAAATGCATGTATTTGCGAGAAGGGACAACTTTTGCAATGAGAAGAACAATAGTCTACCCCCCAGAAAAGATGAGTTGTTACCTGGATTCTCTATAAGAGTGTTCAGATTATTCCTGTATGTCCTCATAGCATTGCTAGGAGGGTTAAAATCCTGATTCTGAAGAATGTAGGTGCACTTGGGACCACAAGACTTAATGCTCACTTTTCTGATTGTTTTTCAATCTATTGTATAAATACTATTGTCTGAACCATAGACTGGAAAACAATAAACCTTGTGAAGGAGCGAGCACATACTGTGTTCATTCAACATGAAAAAAAAAACCAAACAAACAGTTGTTGCACAGGTCAGTTCTGAGTTCCTAAAACTGCATTTTCCAATGGCACCCCTGAATATACCAGCTGAGTTATACCAGTCCCAGTGCTAGGCAGCCTGTGTTGAAGTCCCCACTTTGAAAACCCCATTCAAACTTCATTCACTCATTCCACACTGTTGGCATTTTTTCATCACCCTGCCACTGATATTTAATATACTTGCCTGACTCTGTGTGGCATCTGATAGCAACAGTCACTGGTGGACAGCAACATTCTCTCAGCCATTTTAAAGAGAAGCACAGATTTTTGGATCCATATTTTTCTCTCACAAGCCATCCTTTTGTGAACTCTCCTTCCTTTTATTAGTCCCAGCTCTAACTAACCCTGGGTTATGGGAACACTTCTCCATGACTTGCAGTCCCTGTCACATTGAAAAGTGGGTTTTTTCTAACCACAGCACCCCCGGCTGTCCCTTAGATGCCATTTAAAGAGGGTAATCTTAACCAGTGATATTCCCATGTTCTCCTAAAGGCCACATTGCAGTGCTCCTGCCTGCCGGTATCCTTAGGGAGCTGCCCACAGGACTGCTCCTCTCTAGCACATTGAGGACACCTCTGTATCAGGGATTCAGGTCAGGTCTCCCAGGACCAGATCCAGCTGTGAAATGTAGGGAATGGCTAGATAAATATCAGGCCTCAAAGGCAAGTACTAGTCCACCTTATAGTACAGTCTTCAGAAAACACTGTGGTTGTCTTCAGAACACTCTGACTGGAAAAGGATGGGAAACCGTATGTCTCTGTTTAAGGGTCAGAGAGAGAGAAAGAGTAGGTTTTTCTCTCTATTGCCCCTACCCCTCCCAGGGGGAGGATTAAGAAAAGGGAATAGAATCACAGAACACAGAACGTTAGGGATTGGAAGGGACCTCAAAAGATCATCTAGTCCAATCCCCCTGCCAGAGCAGGAACACCTAGATGAGGTTGCACAGGAAGGCATCCAGGCGGGTTTTGAATGTCTCCAGAAAAGGAGACTCCACAACCTCTCTGGGCAGCCTGGTCCAGTGCTCTGTCACCCTCACTGAGAAGAAGTTTCTTCTCAAATTTAAGTGGAACCTCCTGTGTTCCAGCTTGTGACCATTACCCCTTGTCCTATCATTGTCACCGAGAAGAGCCTGGCTCCATCCTCGTGACACTCACCCTTTAAATATTTATAAACATTAATGAGGTCTCCCCTCAGTCTCCTCTTCTCCAAACTAAAGAGACCCATCTCCCTCAGCCTTTCCTCATAAGGGAGATGCTCCACTCCCTTAATCATCTTTGTAGCCCTACGCTGGACTCTCTCCAGCAGTTCCCTGTCCTTCTTGAACTGAGGGGCCCAGAACTGGACGCAATATTCCAGATGCGGTCTCACCAGGGCAGAGTAGAGGGGGAGGAGAACCTCTCTTGACCTAATAGAGAGAGAATAAAAAAAAATGTTTAGCACAAGGTTAGAAGTTAAGACTGTAACAAG
>NW_010195543.1:0-12369 GCF_000695765.1 Mesitornis unicolor
AGCAATTCTGTGATTCTGTGTGATTCTGTGACTTCATAGGGCAAGTATTGTCAATATCTGCAGATTCCAGCATCTTAGTTTAAAGTGTATTATTTTTGCTCATTTTGGATGGCAAGAGAAGGATCCAGATGTAGAACCTCTGTTAGGTTTTGTAGGGGCAACAAACCAGAAAGTGGACCAGCTGGCAGTTTATATTAATGTTACTTGCATATGCTTGTATGTTAATGCTGAAGTGCAATGAATCATGCCTGCCGTTGTCCAAAATTAAGAAAAGTAGTTGAAAGAAACCATGAAATAGTCGACAAGGAAGAAATGCCCCAAAGGCTGAGGGAAGAGAGGGGCTTTTTTCTCATTTGCT
Organism: Mesitornis unicolor; assembly: GCF_000695765.1. Lineage (NCBI taxonomy): Eukaryota > Metazoa > Chordata > Aves > Mesitornithiformes > Mesitornithidae > Mesitornis > Mesitornis unicolor. The sequence continues at coordinate 359 of NW_010195543.1, forward strand.
TCTGTAGATTATTCTTGTTGCTCTAACATGATCTTTTTCCCTTACAGATTTCTTTCAGTCTTCAGAGAACTCCCTGTGAGGTTTATGCATAGCTACAGGTGAAGGTCACATTTATTTGCAAGGTTTAAGAAGTGTTGAGAAACTCTCACCTGTTGACAGTGACAGAATAAATGTGACACCCATACTCTGCCATTTGCTTTAAATGGACACTGGCTACATTGTTTAATGTCATGCACATGTATTTGTTTTTGATTATACACCAGAAATAATGTCAGCTTACACTGCAGATGAAAACAGATGCTTATTACATATGTTGTTTTTATTCCACATCCGTTCTCCCCTTCTCTCCATAGGGAAATATTGTGGGTTTGGCTTTCAAATGGATGGTTTAATTACTTCAAGAAGTAATGAAGTCACAGTACAATTCATGAGTGGAACACACACTTCTGGACGTGGATTTCTTGCAGCTTATTCAACTACTGACAAATCAGGTATTTATAATTATTTGGCATTTTTTCTGTGCTTCTAAAATTAGAGCTGTCTAGTAAAAATACAGAACTAATTTACAGATTAACTTATAAAAATGAAGACTTAATACAGTCTTCCTGATTCTTTTGCATAGGAAATTGAACTGTTCATTTACTATTTAAGTTATTGTAGTTTTAAAGAAGTGGTATCAAAGCTTTTTCTGAATAGCAGAGCAAGAATCACAGGTATCTGTTACAAATGAAAGAGCTGCTTTGGATAAAGGACGAAATGCATTTTTTCAGGTAGTGATCAAGATGGCAGATAACTAAATTTTTTTCTTATTGAACGGCATATTTGATACAGATCAACCTTGTGGAAAATTTTATTTTGGTAACTGTTTCCTGTACTCCCTCAATTGTTTAATTATATAATCTGCTGACTTCTTTTAGTCTTTTTGCCATTTCTTGTTTTTTTCTGTGGTTTTGGCTATTCTAGCCTCTCAAATATGTTGCTGTGTTTGTTTTGCATCTTACTTCTGCTCATCGTAATGATGAGTGCCATTACATGTCCACAAGAAAATGAAAGATTGCCAACAACTGCTTCTGGAGGCCAAAGGCTTGAGAAAACCCTTTACAGAAGTAATGCTAAAAAGAGCAGATAAATACTTTTAATTTTTAATTTTTATTTTATGGGTTTTCTGATGTTTTTCTCTCTGTATTTTGAACTGTACATGCTGATACACAGCAGATAGAAACATGAAATTTGAGATATCAGTCATGGATGCCAGTAACATGGCACTCTAATGTTTGTGCCCTATGCTGCCTGATTTCAGTACTGTAGGACTGTTAAATGCTGGAAAGACAGGCCTGTTTAGCTATCTTATTAATTTAATTTTGTTAAAAGAGCATATGTTTGAGTGTCTGAATTATGTCGGATTCTCTGAAGCATACCTATAACTTAAAATTAAACTGCATAGAAAATGAATGTTTATAATGTTTCTCTTCTTGTCAATGTTACATTCTCAGTGGATTTCCCAGTTACTCAGTCAAATCGTCCAGGTTCTACTATAATAGAATTCTGTTGCAAGAAAATGTAGTAGGAATATGTTTTTTTCATTCTGACTTTTGGTTATCCACAGAGGCTAAACTGTATATTTTTGTGCATTTTAAAAAGCATACTCAACTTTTTTGTCTTTATAATCCTCTTGACCTAATGTTTTTTCTTTCCAGACCTAATTACCTGTTTAGACAATGCAAGTCACTTTTCCGAACCTGAATTCAAGTAAGACTGATTTTACTTGTTTCCCTCCAGTCTCTTTAATGAAGTAATTTTAGTGTTTCAGCTTCATTATGTTACTTACATCTGATGCAGCTTGAAAATTTGCTGTCCAGGGAACTTCAGAAACAAACTAATTAGGGTTGGAGCTAAGCAGTTCTGACATTTTCACTCCACTCTCTGCTCTCTGTCTTTCCCATTTGTGTTATTTACATGCAGTATACAGTAGAACCTCATTAATTTGCACTAACATAGGAGCTAATGTCTTACTTCCATAGAAAGGATATTGCTTTTCAAGTTACAGCAGGTATACACCTTAAATAACTGAAACACATATTACAGTTACCTAAGGAGAACTAAACTATGAAATGTGTTAAAAGTTACATACTTATTTCACAGTTTGGTGTGGATTAATGAGATTCTGTGGAGATATAAAATGCTGTACCTTCTGATGGGGGAAACATACATAATTTCCCTGTTTGCTCCTTCTCCATTTCCGTCTAAAGCAAGGACAGTGTTTAAAGCTGCAGAGTGTTATGAAATACATAAACTTAACTTTTTGGAGAACTTCAGCCGTGGCATCATGAAATGTTTCAAAGTGCAACCATTGCAAAATAGGGCCCTAATTATAGGTTCTGGCATTACTCAACATGTGCTGAAGTCTCTGAATCTCACTATTTTCGTGGTACCTGCAACGTTGCTTCAACTGTTGCTGAACTGCAGTGAAAAATTTAATAGTTTACTCCAGTTCACTGTTGAATCTTGAAGATTTAATAGTTTTTGTATGTGTAGTGTGAAATGGTACTAGAACATGGACACAGGTGTGCATCAGAGGTGCAGATGTCTTACCTCTTACTTTTTGTGAGCTAACAGAATTTGGCCAGTTTTTTATGATCAAAGCATTGCCAGGACCCATTCTAAAATAGCATTACTTTTCAGATGGATTATTTAAAGACGCAAAACAAATAGATAGGCAGGTCTCTAGTTTATACAGTAAAATTCATTAATATTGGTATTTACATGACTTTCAATTTCAAGAAGCCATGCAGTATATATATTACAAAATGCTGGCTTTTTTAATTTATTATATTGAGACTGGAACTGTAGTTTCAGCTGAGACTTTTAAAAACTTTTTCAAATGTCTGTTCTCCTGTTGTGTACATATCTTCCTGAGTGTTTTGTGTCTGGATTGATACATCTTCATGATATATGAATGATAACAGTATATTGTAAATTAAAAAAAATAGTAAGCATTTTATAACATTGTAGGAGTTGTAATTGTGTGAATATCTTAAGTTAATACTTTCTTCTCTTCCAGTAAGTATTGTCCAGCTGGATGTGTGATTCCTTTTGCTGATATTTCTGGCACTATTCCCCATGGATACAGAGACGTAAGTAAAAGTACCGTAAACTCACTTGAATTTTGGTAAAACACAAAATGCATAATTACAAATCGGTTATAGTTGTTCACATTAGTTCTGCTGCCTGGATTCTGCAATTTGTACCTCTTAAAGTGAGTAGCATGATACTTTTTTTGCACAGCTGCTAAATGGCAGGTGCTTCAGATGTTGCAATCTCCAAGAAGTGAAGTGGTGTAGTAGAGACTCAAACATTTTTTTAAGGCCTGCTAAGAAGGATGGATCAATCAAAATACTGTTTTCTACTTCCTGTTTTGTTTTTGTTGGCTTTCTCCGGTAGGGAAATTCAGAGTTATGAAGAGAGAACCGGTTTTTAATGGTGTCTTCTTGTTTTTGACACACTAATGCATCTCTAAACAGAGGGTCTCAGTAGTTATCTTAATTTTCGTAGAATCACGGAATGGTTTGACTTGGAAGGGACCATAAAGATCATTCACTTCCAACCCCCCTGCCATGGACACGGGCACGGACACGTCCCACTAGACCAGTTTCCTCAAAGCCCTGTCCAACCTGGCCTTGAACACTTCCAGGGAGGGGGCATCAACAACTTCCCTGGGCAACCTGTGCCAGTGTCTCACCACCCTCATAGACACCACCCTAGTGTCTAATCTAAATCTACTGTCTTTCAGTTTGAAGCCATTACCCCTTGTCCTGTCACTACATGCCCCTCTAAAACATCCCTCTCCAGCTTTCTTAGAATAGAATCATGGAATCATAGAATGGTTTCAGTTGGAAGAGACCTTCAAGAGCATCAAGTCCAACCATTGATCCAGCCCTATTAAGTCCACCACTAGACCATGTCCCTAAGCATGATGACTACTGGTCTTTGAAACACCTCTGAGGATGGTGACTCCACCACCTCCCTAGGCAGCCTGTTCCAGTGTTAGACTACTCTTCCAGTAAATATTTTTTTCCTAATATCCAATCTAAACCTCCCCTGGCACAACTTGAGGCCATTTCTCCTTGTTCTGTGACAAGCTATGAGGGAGAAAAGACCGACCCCCACCTCGTTACAACATTCTTTCAGGTAGTTGTAGAGAGTGATAAGGTCTCCCCTCAGTCTCCTTTTCTCCAAACTAAACAACCCCAGTTCCCTCAGCCACTCCTCATAAGACTTGTGCTCCAGACCCTTCACCAGCTTCATTGTCCTTCTCTGGACACACTTCAGCACCTCAATACCCTTCTTGTAGTGAGGGGTCCAAACCTGAACACAGTATTTGAGGTGCGGCCTCAGCAGTGCTGAGTACAGGGGCACGATTACTTCCCTTCTGCTGCTGGCCACACTATTCCCAGTACAGGCCAGGATGCTGTTGGCCTTCTTGGCCACCTGGGCACACTGCCGGCTCCCATTCAGTTGTCTTGTCAGCCAGAACTCCCAGATCCCTCTCTGCCAAGCAGTTTTTCAGCCACTTGTTCCCAAGCCTGTAGAAATGCATGGGGTTGTTGTGACTCAGGTGCAGGACCTGACACTTGGCCTCATTGAACCTCATGCAGCTGGCCTTGGCCCATGGATCCGGCCTGTCCAGGTCCTTCTGCAGGGCCTTCCTACCCTCAGGCAGGTCAACACTCCCACCCAGCTTGGTGTCATCTGCAGACTTACTGAGGGTGCACTCAATTCCCTCATCCATGTCATTGATACAGATATTAAACACAAGTGGCCCCAGTACTGAGCCCTGGGGAACACCACTTGTGACTGGTCGCCAGCTGGATTTAGTTCCGTTCACAACTCTTTGGGCCTGGCCATCCAGCCAATGTTTTACCCAGTGAAGCATATGCCCATCCAAGCCATGCCCAGCCAGCTTCTCCAGGAGGATGCTGTGGGAGACAGTGTCAAAGGCCTTACTAAAGTCCAGGTAGACAACGTCCACAGCCTTCCCCTCATCCACTAAGCAGGTCACCTCATCATAAAAGGAGATCAGGTTGGTCAGGCAGGACCTGCCTTCCCTGAACCCATGCTGACTGGGCCTGATCACCTGGTTGTCCTGCATGTGCTGCATGATGGCACTCGAGATGATTTGTTCCATCACCTTCCCTGGCACCTGGCACTGGGTCTTGTAGGCCCCCTTCAGGTACTGGGAGGTTGCCACAAGGTCTCCCTAGAGCTTTCAGTTCTCCAGGCTGAATAGCCCCAACTCTTTCAGCTTGTCTCCATCCCTCTAGTCATTTTTGTGGCCCTTCTCTGGACTTGCTTCAACAGGTCCATGTCCTTCTTTTTTTGGGGTCTCCAGAGGGGCAGAATCACTTCCCTCAATCCACTGGCCATGCTGCTTCTGATGCAGCCCAGGATAAGGTTGACTTTCTTAGCTGCAAGTGCACATTGCCAGCTCATGTTGAGCTCATCAACCAGCACCCCCAATTTCTGTTCCTCAGAGCTGTTCTCAATCCAAAACAACATGAGAGATGAAATACTATTTATGGTCATCAGCTATAAAACCATTTGGAAAACAGAGTTAATACTGTAACATTAATAGTTCTATAAACTGGACATGAAAATCTATAATAATGTACTATTTACCTAGAACACTACAAAAACCTAACTGAATTGGTCTAACTGCTGTAGGACTGGGGGGTGTCTGCTTTGGTTTTTTTTAGGCTATTTTAATTTTGCTAGCAATCTAGTTAAAATTTGCATTAAATCTCCTTATTTGTCTTAAAATACTCTTTTCATATGCAATTAGATTTGAGGAAAGACAATTTTAAAATGTGAGCACAGATTTTAATACTAAATATGAACCTGAAATGTGCCTCTGATTTTCATTTCTCAATTAGCTGTAAATCCCAGGCTGCCTGCTTAAATAATTACCCATATGTAAAAATGTCACCACAGCATAACTGTATTACATGTTCTGGTGTGCAGTGAATCCTCACTAAACAGCTGCAAGGTAATTTTTGTAGCTAGTAACAAGATGAAGTTGATTTTCTGCCTAACATATTTGCAGTATCTGTAGGCGTTCTACTTATTGGGAGTTTTTTGTCAAAATCTGAAAAACTGTTTTCTATAGACGAAAAATGAAACTTTAGGAAATAAATGTCCTGTGTCTTTTTGTATACTTTATTGCTCTCACTCAGTAAAAGGCAGACAATTTTCCAGAAGTCAAGCTGTGTGGAAAGAAATCAAATTGTCTAGCAATTTTGAGGGTTTCAGGTAGAGATTTCTCACGCATCTCTTTCAAGCGATCAGCAGCTGCTTGCTGCTTTAAAAAATACCCTAAATCTTGATTCTTTTGTGTGTGACTCTAATGTCCGTAGTCCTTGAGGACTTGGAACGCTCACTGCTGACATCTTGTGGTTAGCAGGGAGGAGAGAGCTGCATCTACTGCAGAATCCCATGCTCTTGCTTTCAAGGGAAAGTAGGAAAGGAACAGGGAGGTGCATACATGAGCAAGACGTAATTACATTTATTTAGAAAGCTTTTGGGATATTTGGTGGGTGGGGAGTAGAGTTAGAGTTTTTATCTGTCAGTATACTGATGAGAATTATGTTTGGAAAAGTCTTGGAGAGCAGGTTTTTATGCCACTGAGCTTGAGATATAGGGGCATCCTGGCTTGCTGCACCATGCAGTTGTTCTGTTTTTAAAATAATGTGAAAAAAGAAAAATAATCCATTAAATCTTTCATCTCTGGAAAGGACCTGCTTATTGCTTCTTAAAGATTTGTGGTGAGGCTCTGTAGCACACAGTGGACTGGTTGGCAGAGCAGTGCAACAAATGTGTTAAGTAGCAACAGCTAGCAGTGGACTTCACTCGGGGAGCAACTGTTAACAGTAAATAAAAATCTGCAGTCATCATGTTGTTTATTGACTTGGTCAAGTCCACACTGGGATACCACACCAGTAATAACAGGCTAAATATGGTTTCTGGAAGCTGTATTGTTGTCCTTTGCAGACAGCTTGAGCCCACTCAGTCTTCTGAAATTCAGGTTAATCACAGTCTCGTTGGATGTGAGCAAGGGGCTGCAGAATCACAACTTGTCTGTGCATATCCCAGTGTGAACGCCTGTGAATAGCTCTGTGTATGCCTATTGCACTATGCCTAGCCAGTAATCCTCCAGAAGCCTTGAGGCATGTGGTGGACAGGTACAAAGGCACTGCTGCTAAGCTTTTCTTGGACCTGGACTGTCTCTCTGCTCCTGAGCAGTAAGATGTTTATTGGTCAAGCTCCTTTGGCCTGGAAGGGTTTGCTTCCCAGCTGGAGAAGGTCTCTTGAACTAGTTTTGGTGCAAGAGACAGACACATCTTGCTCTACTCACTCTGTGCTGTGCCTGAAGGACTTAGTGTAGCAAGTCAGTCCTGCTCTCTATGGCATCATGACCCTGCAAGCCAGGGAAATGGAAATGTCACTGTGACATTTGTTAGGAATTCTTAGCTAACAGTCATCCAGGGAGAGAATGAAAGACTGCAAAAACTTACTGCGTAGCTCCATTGACCTGTGCAACCTAGGTAATAGGGTTCCTTAGAACAAATTCACATATTACTGTGGGTTTATGTAGATTGGATTGTTGGATGGTTAAACCATGTTTGATGATGAGTTAAAATGAGAAAATATAACCCATCAGCTAAAAGTTATGAAATCTGCAGTGCATCACTCCTTAACTGTGAGAAAATGAATAAATATACTTTCAGTGTGCTTTCTGTTAAAAGGTATTTCGTGTATTTATGTATTCAAATTCTGTTGTGTAATGTAATAGTTTTATTATAATTTGAAAGTCTGGCTGTCTGGCTTGCTTTGAGCTTTTTTGATTACAGGCGTTACATTTCAGATACATCTGGGTGAGAGTGCAGTGCTTCTGCACTGCTTCTTTTTGTGTTTTTATAAATTCCATAGTAAACCAAAGATAACAGTTAGAACAATTTTTTCATATAATAATAACAAAGACTATAACTGGACAGTGTAGTGTTTACAATATACAGTATAGTATTTATTTACAATGTTGTATTAAATTTTTCCCCCCCCTGCTTCAAGTCATCATCACTTTGTATGGCTGGTGTTCACGCAGGCGTTGTGTCAAATACTCTGGGTGGTCACATTAATGTTGTAATCAGCAAGGGCATTCCATACTATGAAGGCTCCCTGGCCAACAATGTCACCTCAAAACTGTGAGTGTACTTCCTATGTTCTCCTTATCTTTAAGTGTCTCGTTGCAGGATTAATTCCAGCTAGTGGAGCTGCATTTTGCATCGACAGGTTCTTTTTTTGTGAGGTTCTCACAATGCTCTTTTGCTATGGTGTGATTGTTTTATCAGGTTTTTTTAGCCTTTAGATCATAAAGGTTAATTTTCCAAAGAAAAACCTTCCAAAGGAGGTTTTATCTTCCAAAATGCATAGCATGACCATAAATCCATAATGGTCCTTGGAAGAATAATTTAGTGGCAACTTATAAGTTGCAGAGAGAAGAGTGTAACTCGTCATTTTATCTCAGAAGTCCCAGGAATAAAAGCAATCAGAGGAGGTTGATTCTTCTTGTTATGATTAGCTTAATTTAAAAGGAAAGCATTTTAATCAAGTCTTGTGTTTTACTGGGCAGATGTTTGTTTAAAAGCCTTTAACTCAGTATCTCTGGACTAGGTTTCAGTTGAGAAGGTGTTTGTCCTGAAAGCACTGCAACCTGGTGACAGAAATTGTCACTTTAATTGTGAAGAGCTTGTTTAGTCATATGCGCATAGGTTTCAGTGGCAAGCAGTCAGACAAGAAAAATAAATTGAAGACAGTTCATTTCAATTTTCATCACTGACTAACAAAAAAACCATCTTTTGTTTTCTGCAGGGGGCCATTATCTACCAGTCTCTTCACATTTAAAACGAGCGGTAAGCATTATCACAGGTATTACATGTTGATACTTTCATACAAATTTTGTGCGCAAGTATTTTATTTCTTAATTTTTGTTATAGTTAGTGAGACTTTTTTTTTACTGCATTCCGGAGTGAATTATATTTTTGAATTGTTTTACTATCTTATTTTGATGATTACTCATCACTACATTTATAGATACAGTGATGTATAGAATAAGCCTTGCTTATCTGCAGAAAGAGATTCTTTCAGGTTATTTTCCTCTATTATAGTCTGACTCTCATACTTTAAACACATTGCTAAAGCAGAGTTGGGCACTTAAGAGTTGCATTTTTTTTGTAACAACTACGCATTCTAGGTTTTTTTTAGGCTTAGTCCTTACACTTTCCTTGTTGCCAGCTAAGAAAGCTAGCAGAATCCCACAGTAATTCCTCAACTTTGTCCATCTGCTTTTACTTTTTTTTTTCTTTTGACCCATATTCTTGCAGCTGAATGCTATGTAATTACTTCTCTCTCTTGCTCTGAAAGGGCATCTCTTTGGCCTTGCTCTGTGTGTAACCTGTGTTCCATCTTGGCTGCCATGTTCTGTTTCATAAATGTGTACCAGGTTGCTGATTGGTATAACAAGTGTTCTGCTTTTTAAAGCTTCACTGCTTTGCATGTTTTTACTTTCTATCAATTAACCCATTTTCCAAATAAATCAGCTGTAGTTTTCTAAATGGAAGCTAGCTGTTTTATAAGTCACTTCAAATACCATCTTTGAATGGATGTTGAAAGTGCTGTGAAGACAGTGGCCTTTCCTTAGTCTCTTTAACTGTTCTAATAATATCAAAAATCTAACAAAAGCATTACCTCTGTTTTCTGTAAGGATAACATTAAAAAAAGGAATGAAATCGTACACATACTTCACAAAAGTAAACAAATACTTTTCCTAATAATGAAATAAAAAGTGATGCTGAATGGGGATATAAAGGCAGGAATCTAATAGGCAGGAGTGTTAGGAGATGGAAATATATACAAACAAGTGAAAATTAGAAACTGTTATCCTCATAATATTAAAATAATTTCTCTCCCAGACCTCTGCAAGAGGTGGAAGAAGAATTTGCATGTCTGGTGACCTTATGCATGGCGAATATTAAACACAGTGATAAAGGCAGGGTTTCTTAGTATATTTTGTCTTTCAAAATGTGATCTGATAGTGCATGTAAAAGTAATTAAATGGCCTGGAAATATGAAGAGATAAGACCAAATGGTGATCTAGACCATCTGCATGTCAGTAACACATTTGAGAAAATAAGCTAGAGAGAAGATGTAGGTGTCAATTAAAATGTATGTAGTTGGGTTGGCCTAGGAGTTAGCTGAAGGAAAAATGGGACTTGGTAGTATGCGTAAGTGAAGTTTATCAGACTGTGGTGAAGTTACTGGTGTGGTAATAATAGTTGGTTTCATTACTTGGTACAAAAGAGAGAAGTGTTATTATGTTATTAATACTAGAGGTGTAATTAGTGGAGGGGAAGATGAAACTGTTTGTACAAGAAGACCTGGCTAACATTGAGACTTGAGTAATAAAAATTAATTGAAGAATTACAAGTAAAAACTGTAAGATGGAGTATGTAGAGACTGAGGCATTTGTGTTTCAAACTAGCAGCATGTTAGATGGAAACGACAGATGAGGGAAAGGATTCTGTTAGTGAAGTGCTAATGTGATCCCGTGCTGTAGCAGGTGAAGTAAATCCAGTAGAGACAACAAACCGTTAATGCTGTTGGGAGAGGGGGAGATCACAGCAAAAGGGAAGCCAGAATGGTGACAAAAAACACAACTAATTTCAAAGATGTGTTTGAGCTCAAGGACAGGATTATGACATGCTTTGGTGTATTGTTCAAACTAACATTGTGATGTTAAGGTGGGTTTAAAAAATGGGAAGATACATACTCACAAAAAAGGAATGAATGATCAAGTTGTCTGATTGTCATTCCTGTATCAGCCATACATATTAAACCATGACAGCTCCCCCAAAGCTTCTCTTCTAGTGCTCTGAGTGAATGGTGATTGAGAGAATATCCACAGTACTCTTGAGCAGACATAAATCATGTAGTACTTAAGACCACAATTTTGGTTACGGCATCACTTTTAGAAAGCAGAAGACAGTGTGTTTTGATGGTAGTGGTGTTATGGAATAAATTTAGATGGCATTTTAATATTTGCATGTGAAGTCTTAAACTCCAAGCAGGTTAAATGATTGTGTAACTTGAATTTTCATTTTGAATTCTCACCTTTTCTGTTGCTCAGGTTGCTATGGGACACTGGGGATGGAATCTGGGGTAATCCCTGATTCCCAGATAACAGCATCATCTATTCTCAGTTGGTCTGACCAAACAGGACAGGTGAACATTTGGAAACCTGAAAATGCCAGACTGAAAAGGGTTGGTCCTCCTTGGGCTGCTTTTATCAGTGATGAACATCAGTGGTTGCAGATTGACTTGAATAAAGAAAAAAGAATAACAGGTAGGTGAACGTGTTGTTGCTTTTAAGCTGCATTCAGTACATTTGGTTACTGACGTCCTTTTTTCTAGTACTTGGTCTTAGGTTAAGTCCAGGTAACATTTAATTGCCATTACAGCAAAGTTGGGTCCATGTCCCAGCTAATATATTAAGGAGCCTGGAGTTAGAGTTGGACAGGTGAAGTTTTACAGTAGAAAATGTCTTCCATAGAATTTGTTGAAGTGTTTCCTGTGGTTTTATTGGGTTCTTGATGCTTCACTTTCCCTGCTGATTGTCCTTGGAGGTGCAAATCCATATCCAGTCAGCTCCATCCACTGGTACCGCTGATGCAGGTGTACTGACTTACAGTTCTAGGTTTTCTGCACTGCCTGTCATGGCTGCAGTGAATCAAGCAGTGTAAATACGAGCAGTTGCAGTGCAATGTGAGATAAACAGCAGAGTAAAGCAGCTGGCAGCCTCCCCTTCAGCTCCTCGCCTGAAGTGGAACTTGGGCTGAGAGCTGGAGGTGGTGGGCCCCGCAGCAGTCTGTTGCTCTTTCCCCCAGCAAATGGATCAAACGACG
>NW_010195543.1:12400-36406 GCF_000695765.1 Mesitornis unicolor
GGATCAAACAGTGGAGACTGATGGAGCTAGAGTCTGGGTTAGGCTCTGCTCCTTCACAGATCATTATTTTAGTAGCTGTGTTTGTTTGGAGACACAACTGGAGGTGCTGTTTCCAAATCCGCTCTGGATGATTTGCTTCACATTTTGGGAACTGAGCAAGTGAGCTTATGGTTACCTGTTCCTGTTGTTTGCAGTGTGGCCCATGCTGAGTAGTGAAGCATCAAGGCTTTTGGCATTTTGGGGTTAACCTCAGGGGCAGCCTAAGTAGTGGCAGTGCAGCTATTGTATCTTCTGTGCTGACGTTAGTGTATTCTGTTTTGATTTAATTGTTCAGTGGTGATTCACTGTTGTTAGTGGGCATGTCTGCAATCTGACTTAAATAAAAAAATAAAGTGGCTTTAGGTAGAGTGCTTCATAGAGTCCCAGGCTTTAAGACTATCATAAAACATCCTCTGATCAGTTTGGATTTCTCTCAAAAGCATGAGTTGGTCTCTGTAAACTCAGCAGCACGCCCTGCTATCAGCAGCTTGGCTTCATTAAGCAACTTGGGTTTACCAGCAGCCTTTGTTATTACTTCCCTAATTCCTGTGCTAACAAGCTCTTACAAAACAGTTTTCCTGTGTAAGACGTTCTGCAGTGCTTACCCTTTAAGAAGCTACAGCTCTTTCTGTGGTGCTGTCTCAGCAACTGGAAAAAGAAGTGGGGCATGGTCAAATCAACAGGCTGTTTCCATCAACAAATGGGGGAAAAGTGCTTAGCAAGGTTATATCATGAGAATTAAAATAGAAAAGTAAAAATGATTATTAAGTTTCAGTCACTGACACCTTGGATAAACTTCAAAATGTAACTGGACCACTGGAGATTGCAATTGTGTAATGCTGGAATAAAATTCCAATTTGTTAATTTTTTACAAACTGGTACCAGTTCTTTAATAACTGGGCACCTTCATTTTCACAGGTATCATAACTACTGGATCAACTTCAGCAGATTACTACTATTATGTATCAGCCTACAGAATTTTATACAGTCATGATGCACAGAAATGGACAGTATACAGAGAACCCGGCATGGATAAAGATAAGGTAAAAATACCACACATGGTTTAGGTATGTTCTATGGACATTTCACTGTTGCAAATAGTACAACTAATTTTGGTATGGTGAGGAAACTCTTAATTAACTTTCCTTTCCAGTGAAACTTTGAATTATCTATGCAGCCGAAAATATGAAAATGTGCAGGTATTTAAGGATTTGAACAGTTCTGAAATTCAGATATTATTTTTATTACTATTTAGGGGTGGGAATACTCTGTACACGAAACGTCTGTTGCTAGTGGTAGGCTGCCTGATATTGCATCCCTTTAAGAATAATCAGATTTCTTCCAAAATAGGCAGTGTTTTTCAAAATTAATGTTTAAATTCTCATCATCTTGTTGTTACAGAATAAATATTAAGGGTTGTATAGTTTTTTCTTCTTTTATAATGTTTCTGTTAATCGTTTTGACAAAAACAATTGGGCTTTGACAAGAACAATCGGTTCTGCAGGGGCACCTCAAGCTTTGAGAGAGTTTTCTTCTTTCTTCTACTACCTCTTCCCAAGGCAGTTTACCATTTGCCACCATTGGTGGTTTCCCCTCTATCTGGTTGTGCTTGTGGGGGAGATTGGGGCAGTTTGGCAGTAGGCAGCTGAGTAGTGGTAGTAGGTAGTGGGTTCAGTGCAGATTGTACCTGAATCCAGCTGTCCTTTCTTGCCTCCCTGAAGCTGCACAGCCTTTTGACCGTCTCCTGCAGCTCTGCCACGTGCCGCAGGAGGTCCTCCACCTGTGTGCCGCTTTTGCATGAAAAGTTGCTGCCCACTACTGCCCCAGGAGAAAGGTCTGGGCACTTGCCACAGACTGGAGTCTGCACAGCAGCCTCTCCCCTTTGGCAGCTCTGTCTGGGTGGAGGCATCAGTTATCTCTGGGGTGGATGGTTCATGCACCCCCACCAGACCTGCAGCCTTTGCCCAGTGTCGAGTGCTCACCATTCTGCCTCGAGAGTCAGTGGGGATGAGACTCCTCTCCTCCGGAGCTGGCAAAGCTTCAGCACCGTGCTGTGCTGCCACAGTGCACTGTGGGTGACATGGACACGCTGTGTGCCTGCCCTGCACTTGGTGGGCAGCAACTGGTCCCTTCCGTCCCTGAGGCTTTTTCTAGGGATGGGGTTGGGGACTCTGCTGCCCTGGCAATGCCCACACCGCGTCGGCCTCTCTCACTGGACAGATGAGTTACAGATTCTTGGTAACCCCACTGGAACTAGAATTTCCTTCTTCTTAAAATTCTGGTATTACATACATGTAATAGTAACTAATAACCTGGTAGCTTTTTAGAAACATAAAAGCCCACCGAGTCTTAAGAAGTGTAGTTCTTAAGCTATAATAGGTTTTCTTCTGTTTACTGCAGGTTAAGAATACCTCAAGATAGGTTGTAGAAACTTGTTTTGCTTGCTTTTCTCCTTCACATTTGCCTCCAGACTCGGTTTCTTGCGCTCCTAAGGCAAACATCTTACAAGATTTCTGTAAGGAGTTACTCCTTTCTTCCTGCTTCCCATCCCTGTGGATGGTCCTCAACACACAGATTAAGCCAAAGAGCATCCCACTGACCTAGGAAATGGGGAACTGCAACTGCTTCATTTGCTCCTGGTTGTTGGTCAGCAGCAGTGTCTGCTGGTGGCCTATGTTGTAGTTAATAGTTACCCAAAAAACTGTTTTAGCTGAGTCAGTCCAAGCTTCAGACTTCTGGAACTAGAAAGGATTTTCAGATGCTAAAATACACAATCATACCTTTCCTGTTGTGTTTCTAACCTTGCTGTTGATGAAGTGAAAGGTAAAACTGTCTTGTTTGGTACATTAACAGGCTTTTGAGTAATGAAGATCGTCACAGTGGGAAACCACTCTGAAAGGAGGAGACTTCACAGTCAGGGCTGGTTCATGTCCTTGAACCTACACATGAACTAAAGTATTCAAGAAAAATAAAAAATCCAGCATATTTTGCTAGTTTTCGAGAGCCCTCTTCTGGCCATAAAATAAAACCTCAGCTAGCGAGCCGCCTAGATTTCAGCTTCATGTTTAGTTTGATTGTTTTCCTAGAAAAAATTTGCAGCTGTTGCCTGTTAATTTGAGCATATTCTTTCTCTTGCAAGCTCATGAAGTGAAACAAATTGTGGAGGTAACTCTTTTTTTGCACTCTTTGTATCATTAGGTGCAATGCATGCACATCCAGAAGTGACAGCTGTAGTTAAATGGCACAAAAAACAGTTCAGTATGGTCAATCTCTTAGGCTTCAAAATAGCAGATTTTTTTTCCTCTGACATTCTCTCACTTGATGAAGCTTTGTTTTTGAGTGCACACGCATGCAGGCTTCTTCCTTGAGGTTTACATAATTGCACACCAGACAAACCAGGAGGTGCTGTTCCCTGTTGTGGGGTTTTTTGTTTTTTTTCTTTTATAGTTTAAAATTCCTAATGCTGTTCAGGAGACTAGAAGTTTTTCAAGGTTTTCCTGGAGTCCTCTTTGCAATTAGATTCTTGAGATCTGTCAGTACTCAAGAAAAGCTTTTCTTAAAATTTTTATATATGAAAAAAGAATAAAATGCTTGAGCTGGGGAAAAATGATGAATCAGAGTTGCAGTGCTGGAAAAGTTTTGTTTGACAGCACAGAGGCAAATTGAGAGAGTTTGATAATAAATGGAATGTGAAAGTGATTTCCTAACAAAAAGCTTGCACTGTATTGAGCTCAGAAGTAAATTTTTTTGTGCAAAAATTAAATTAACAAAAAAATATTGAGCTGCGGGGAAAGTTTTATTACTATCTTAACACATCAAAAGCTTGACTAATACAAGCCTGGAGTAAAGAACTCCTTTACTGTTAATCTTTCTTGAAGATATGTTAAAGATTCTTGTTACCTTTGCTGTTACATGCTTAGCCTCAGAAACCCGAAGTTAGAGCAGCTTTCACTGTTGAGTATCTGTTTTCCTAATCTGTAACTTCTGCATTTGTTGCTCTGATGGCCTGATGTAGTACCTGTTAGTACTGGGCACAGCACAATGCAAACAAGGATATAGTACAGCAGTTCGGGCTGGGTGCAGCCTCTCAAAGAGTTACTTCTGTATTTTGCTTCTCATTTCCATCTTTACCAAAACAAATATTTCTCTGGTGAGATCTTTACCTTAAAAAAAAATAAATACATAAACTGCCTGGTTTAGGGGAAAAGTGGTTGAAAATTGGAGCCTGGTCTTCTGTGTTCTTGTTGTGTCTCATTAGATTGTGAATACTTGGACACACAAACTGTGACTGCTTTGTATTAGTCATTTGTTTCCAAAACACCACCAGAGACTTGCCTTTGCATTTAATCTGTGTCCATTCATTACTAGCTTAGATTCAGAGCAGGACAAATATCACCAAGAACCACGTGCTTGTGAATCTGCACTGCAGTAAGTTGGGGAAGAAGAGAGACTGTACACTTCCAAGGCAAATACCTTGTGCTTGCTTACCTCTGTTTTTAGTTTCGTGAGTGGGTTAGCACTTTGGTGGTACTTGGATACGTAAAAATAAGAATGCTGGTTACTAATTTAAGATGTAGAAAAAAAGCAATATGGTTAGACATGAAGTACTGCATTTGAGTTACCAGGTGATTTATTTCTCTGTGCCTCACGAAATTGACTTATGTGTTTATTTCATCAGTCAGTGCTTTTGAACATGAAGACAATGCCAAAAAAACCAAAATTCTTATGTGTAAGTAATGTGGTGTATGGGTCCTTCCAGGATGGAGACATGTTACGTATGTCTGGGAGCCCAGGAATGAGTCTCTTCAAGGTCCCCTGGGGTTGTTTGGGGCTTTTAGGGGCTTTCTAATGGGTAGTTTTCAGGAATAATTGCTTTCTTGCACACATGAGGGATTTTCTAGTCATTTTGATACAAAAATTCAAACATAGGAGTGCAGTATAACAGTACCTATCTTGTGTCTCGAGGTTAAAACATCAGCAATCTGCATTGATCACAAGCGTGCTAGAACGCTCGACTGTTCCATTTTGTGCAGACACGTCAGCTGCTACACAGTACAGTACTTGTCCTTAAGAGTGGCAAGGTGCTTTATTGTTCACCAAGTGGTGTGAGTAAGCAGAAGACTCTCTGCAATACTTGTTTTTCACATCATTTGTGCAGGCAAGTGCCATAATTTTGTTCTACATTATGTCCAACATGATTTGCATTATCTGTATCAGTGCTTTCAAAACAAATGTGTTAGTGTCCCCTCTATGGTGCTGTGTGTCATGGTAGCACTCAGGAGCTGCTTTTGCAGAGCCAAAGCCCAGCTGCTCTGCACTAACATGCAGAGTTCACTTCTTACCCAAAGACATGATGCCAAATCATCCCTCCCGAAGAAGGTGATAGGATGCGTGCTGCACTGGAGTACTGGGCCTAGTTTTGATACTGTTTCAAGCAGTTCAGTGCAAAACCTGTAGTTAGTTGTCTGTAAGTTTGTCAGTGTGCTTACACTGCAGCATGCAGTGACTCTCTGCCCACTGGTTTTTAAATTCTGACTAAACTCACTCTGCATTGTCAAATTGAGATGAGTTTATTGCATGTGAGAACCAGCAGTTGTCCTGGTTTTGCTGGGACAGAATTATTTTTCTTACAGTAGCTGATAAGAATTTTGTTTTGGTTCTTGCCAGCAGATGTTTATACTGGTTTATTTTTCAGTCTTTCGACTGCACCTGTGGTTATAGTTTAGTTTGAGTTTTGTTTCTCTTTTTCTCTGCATAGGAGGATGGGGGGGGAATGCGAAAGCCTAGGACTCTCTGGGACAGGTGACCCAGGACAGATGATCCGGGTATGATCCAAGCTGACCAGTAACGATGTATTCTGTCCCATAAATATCACAGTCATTATAAACTAAGGAGTTTGCAGGAGATGACTTCTTCCTTTCTTCCATCCCTTCTCTTCTACTTGGTGATGGTGGCAGCTCCTGAGGCAATCCCCTCCCTCATTGTGTTTCTGTTGGCGTACAGCCAGTGACCGCTGTTTGTGAACTGAGTGTAACTTTGATTGCTTTAGTATCATTGTTCTTATTATTATTGCAATTCATTAGTATTATTATTTCAGTTTAACTATTAAATATTATTAAATAGTTGTTTAATTAACTTAATTATTAAATAGTCTTTATCTCAGCTGATGAGTTCTTTACTTTTACTTGTCTGATTCTCTTCTCCATCCCACTGGGGAAGGGGAGGAGTGAGAGAGGCTTCATGGTGTTGAGCTGCTTGCTGGGTTAAACGACAGCAGCAGTGAAGGATGAGCTTTAGCTTTAGCTCATCCTTTATACAGAGACTGTGCCCTTCCCTTCAGAACCACACGGTTCCTGGAACCACTGCTCAGATTCTGAGTTCTCACATTCTGAACCTGAATCCTTTTTACTGTGCTTGTGGTTCAGCCCTTGTAAACAGCAGCCACTAGAGGACAGTGTGATTACATATGCAACTGTGCCTCTTAATCATTTCTACTAAATGCTGTACCCATTCACAGGACAGACCTTAACTGTTAGGTTTTGTGAAGGCACCAATTAATTCCTGCTTTCCCATTGTCACAACTGCTCGCTGTACATGTATTTGGAGAGTAAGTGCAAAATACCAAATCACTTTCAGTGCCATGAACATATGAATTGTCTTTAACAGCAGGCATTGCCTGGAAAGCATCAATAGAATATTACACGGTACCTTTATTCTGAAGTAAGTAGTTGCGTGCATACACATACACACACACTCCTTTCTTTAATTTATTTAGTTATTTATTTAATAGGGCTGAGCTAGTGGAGATGTGCAGGCTGCAGCACCATTCTTGGGTAGATTTTCAGGATTCTGCACTGCTTATTTTTCTTAAATGAAACATCAAAATTGGCTGTAGTTAATTAGTTGATACTGCATTTTTATAACAATGTTTTTCTTTTTTTTTTATTTCCTAGATATTTCAAGGGAACACTGAATTGTACCAAGAAGTTCGCAATAATTTCATCCCACCTATTATTGCACGTTTTTTTAGGATCAACCCCTTAAAATGGCACCAGCAAATTGCAATGAAAGTAGAATTGCTAGGATGTCAGTTTAGTATAGGTAAGGCAACTGAGAACCTTTTAACTGTGCGAGACAAGCAGTGAAATTATTTGGCAAAGATTACATTGTGGGTGTATTTTCCATGAGAAAAAAGTACTTCTTGGCTGCATAATCCTTCTGTAACTGATACTTTCTGAATTTCATCCAAAGTTATTACACTCAACCTGGAAAATACCTAGTTTAGGTGCAAACAAGGTAATTCAGAAAATTACTGTTTAATTAGTTTAATTCAGAAAATAACATGCTTTCCATGTTACTGGTTCATGGGGGTTTTCTTTCTCATTATATAACATGAACAAAAGCTTTAGAGTTATAGCAAGCTGTTCCAGCTGAATTCTTCTGATAAGGAAGCTTGGAAAACTACTACTTCAAAAATATTTTTAAAATAAATTCTTGTCTTCTACAGGTCGTGCTCCTAAAATCACCGTGCCACCACCACGGCAGAACAAGAATGATGGGAAGAACAATGACTTCAGTGATGACTTCATTCATTCAGTGAAGACTTCATTGCAGACAGATAAAACAACTTTCACACCTGAAATAAAAAACACCACAGTGACTCCAAGTGTAACCAAAGGTATCCACAGTTAAGCAATAGAAATGTTTCGGAACTCCTTACAGTACTTTGGCATATATTAAGTGAGCTTTCTGAATTTAATTTTTCTCAACACTTATTATATTATAGAAGATTATCAATATTTTACTTTTAATATTTACTGCTTACTAAGTATACATAGCATAAAAAAATGTACAGTTGCATACTGCATGGAGAAACAAAACCGATCTTCCAAGATATATGATATGATATGATATGATATATCATATCATATGCTCCATCTTTCAAAACTTGTTCAAACTGAGTTTAGTTTTTAATTACTGAGCAAATTTTGTTAGAATGAGAAGTTGCAACTTGCACTTCCCTTCAGAATTAATTAGATGTAACTGCTTTGTTATTTAATTTGATAATTTCATAGGACGAAACACTTCAGACATAGCTGAACTTTCTTGGAGCAGTCATGTAGGCATGAAACTCATAAAACATCATCTGGCATCATCATTTGGTTTATCAAGGAAAGTTGTCAGAAAAGAGCAAGATCCCTGCAGATGTGGGCGCTGGTGAAGTGTCCTTTGGATGGCAGTGGACAGGGTGGTCTCATGTCACAGCATAGGCTGATTGTGATACTGTGGTATTATACTTCTTATAGAAGGTTCAGCCTTAAGTTGTTGCATTTTCGTGGGCTCTTTTGATTTTCCCTGTGAATAATAAAATCCATTGTTCTAACAGAAAAATACTACTTAAAACAAATCTGTTGATTTTTATGAAAAACCTTGCAAAAATACCAGCTATGCATGCATGTAGAAGAGCTAGATGTTAATTGACATTTATGCTGTGGGAGCATCCAGCAGGGTAGCTTAGCTGGGGGACCTGGTGTGATCAACTCTATATGTGAAAACTATGTGCTTTACCCACATAACTTTCAAATGAAAACCTGATTTATGAGAAGCTCCTCTGTCTTACACCACTTAATCTAATGGCTTTCAGATGTGGCATTGGCAGCAGTTCTGGTTCCAGTGCTGGTGATGGTCTTCACTACTCTGATTCTTATCTTAGTTTGTGCGTGGCATTGGAGAAACCGGTAAATGAACAGATTAATGAAAGTACTTTAAATGAATGTTAGCCCAGTGTGTGGGAATGAAATGCTGCATGTATCACTGCGGGAACTACACGGTCCACGCTTGTGGAAGGTTGTTTTGGGTTTTTTTCTTCAGAATTGTATTCTCTGTGAGAAAATGTTAACTTGACTAGCAAGGACAGTGAAACCAGCTTTTGGTAACTATTGTCATTAGAAGTGCTTTTACTGAAAACTGGTTTCTCCAGTAGCAACAGACTGGTGATGGCAAGCCAGGTTTCTGGTGCTTATACTTTAAATTTGAGGACCAGTTACAGCCAGGGTGGCAGTTGCTTAGCATTAGTTAATGTATCTTCCGATAAGCAGAGTAGCTAAACTACCCCTTTTTTCTTCTTTCACAGCAAGAAAAAAACTGAGGGCACTTACGATCTACCTTACTGGGATCGTGCAGGTAACAAAATGGTTTTATGAAATCTTTTACTTGGCATTTTTGGTTTAATGCATATTTCAGATTGTAGTAACACAATTTCCACTAGCAGAAGCTTCTCTACTGCTACCTGATACAGGGATAGTGAACACTGAATTTCATTTCTGGACAGACTGAACTGCTTCATTCTCTGAATTTTTTTCAAAAACAGAAAATGCCTTGTCTCCTGCTAGAGCTTACAGCTTCAGATTTTTTTTAGTAAACAAAGTATACAACCTTATAATTATGCAACATGAGGGGGAAAAAATAATTTACGAGGAATGTCTTTATACATTTGATAATGATATATTTGGTACTCTTTTTGTCCTGGAAAAAGTATTTCATCTTAGTGTACAAGATCTGTCAAGTTTTTGTTTTCCTTCATTTCTCTAGTATGCACATGGGATTGTCTGCAGCCCTTTAGACCTATTTTCCACCCTGCTGTCTTGTGCTCCATTAACTTGAGATCAGACAATTCCACCAAGTAACACTTAGCAAGTGTCCTGAATATGCTTGTGCCACAGCATAATGGGCTACTGCAGCAGTTGGGTGTGCACTGTCTGTATGACTTCTCTTTCCTTATGGTGAAAATTTCCACATCAGTGTGTTTGCTCACTGAGAGTTTTAAGTATGCCTTATCCTGTAGCCAAGAAACCTTTTAATGACCTTATTTTTATTTATTACATGTCCATTTGTGATGGGTCACAGCATTGTTGGCTTAGAATATTAGACTCAAAATATCCTGTATTTAAATGTCAGTGACAGACATGCCAGATTTTTCCCTGTTTGCTTGAATGTTGAGTATGTGGGTCTGTTTTAAAAGGAAATGTAGCAAAATGCAATATCAAAATAATGTTGCTACAATTCTCTGTGGAACCTCTGCCTATCCCCTCCTGCAGGGTACCTCAGATTTTGTTAAACACTGTCTGTGGTTTTGAATCTTCTGTTTCTTGAGCTTTACCTGCAGGAGAGTCTCTTACAGCTGGACTGAAATACGCTAATGGCCAGCAAAACTAGTATGGCTCTGACTACTCGGGGAAGGGATGCAGGGAACCTAACAAAACCAACCCTCCCTACCTTCTTTTGAGAAAAACCTTCATGACCACAGTCACTCCTTGTCATTTCCACTGAAGTTAAAACCCTCTTCATTCAGGTTTTTGCAAATAATCACTTAGCAGCCTTTTTCAACAATGTGAGTTAGAAACATGACATTAACAGCCAGAAATCACATTAATTAAATGTACTCTTAGGTTATAACTGAGACTGTCTAAAATTTTGTGTAAATATTTGATTTACAAATTGGACCCACAGCTCACTTAGTATTTTCTGTTGTTTTTTATGAGTTTTATTAATGTGACACGTAGCCCCAGCACTGTTGATAATTGGATGTTCAGGGAGAGATTCACTAGATTGCAGCAGTTCTGCAGGAGCATGAAGGGGGAGCATTCAGGCAAGTTGACTTGAGTGAGAATAATGTTTTCATCTCTGAATCTTCAGTCTGCCAGAAAATATTAAAATATCTTGTAACCTTAGGGTCATGCAAATACTGATCATTGAGTTGTTTACCTGCTACTACAAAATATAAGCTGTGGTGTAAAAATATTTTAGTAGGTGAAAATACAGTATATATGTGGTGTTGGGTTTTTTTTTAATTCCATGTGAAGGATGGTGGAAAGGAATGAAGCAGTTTATCCCGACCAAATCAGCAGAACATGAAGAAACACCCGTACGCTACAGCAGCAGTGAAATTAGTCACCTGAGACCAAGAGAAGTCCCAACAATGCTGCAAACAGAGTCTGCAGGTACATTTTAATGTTTTCACAGGCTATGCTGTAATATATATATGAAAATGCCAAAAAACGTTGGGAATTCGGCTATAATTATTTATTTCTTCTTTGTTTTGGAGAATAGGAGAAATAAGTAGTTCTGTGCATTGTTGTAAGTACAAGCTTTTTCAGATTTGTTCTTGATGTATCATAAAAGTATGTATTAATTGACTTGATGTGCTGTTTTCCAAGTTAATGCAGTAACTGAAAGTTTCTTTACATGCACTTGTTCTTAAACCCCATAAAGGGCTGAAAGATTTTTTTAGTTACATTTTCACGCGCTGGAAATAATTTCACCCCCTCATCTTTATGCACAAATCTGAAATGCGATGTTTGGTTCCCTGTGCTGACTGCATCTATTAAATCATTCTTTTGATCTAGAAAAGCAGGAGTTACTGATAGCAGCATATGCCCTTTACTGGTGAACCAGTCATTCAAGAAAAATGAGTGGCTGTGCCTTTGGTTCTGTGCTTACATGCTGATGGCAGAAATACACAGATGTGCAAGAATTATGGCTTCACAGCAGGCAGAATTACTTTCCTCTTTTTGGCTGCTTGTCTGTTTTTACCCAGCTAGCCAGGTTTCTCACCTCCAGCTTTTGTAACTCAGGTTACCTGTTGAAGTAAAACATCTTGGCTGACCACATGCAGGCTCCTCTCCTCAGAGGACAAAACCTCTGCCCCAAGGACCACTTTCTATCCAGCACCAGCCAGGATAATTTCAATTAATTCTGATTTCATAGGGAAGCATGTTGGTTTGAGGCAGATTTACAGTGAGGAAACTGCAGCTCACGAGGGAAGAAGTATAAACCTGAGAAACTGGGATGTTGTAGCTATCCCAGTGGTGTTAACTATTTGGTAGAAATGACTTTCTTTTTCTCCAAAGCAACTGGCACTGGCAGACAGAGACAGGCCACTGGTTTGATCTAGGATAATAATTTCTGTGACACTGTTGAAGGTTGTATTTGATGTGATGTCACTGTAAGAGCAATTTCCATTAAGTAAGTGTATTTTTATTTTGATTTGTTGGGGCTTGCAACACAGAGTATGCTCAGCCACTGGTAGGAGGCATTGTCGGCACGCTTCATCAGAGATCAACCTTCAAGCCAGAGGAAGGGAAAGAAGCAAGTTATGCCGATTTGGACCCTTACAATTCACCTATACAGGAAGTTTACCATGCTTACGCTGAACCACTGCCTATAACTGGACCAGAATATGCAACTCCAATAATCATGGACATGTCCAGCCACCCCAGCACACCTCTTGGCATTCCTTCCATTTCCACCTTCAAAGCAGCAGGGAATCAAGCTCCTCCACTAGTGGGAACTTACAGTAAACTCTTATCTAGGACAGACAGCACATCATCAGCACAGGCGCTGTATGATACACCAAAGGGGCAACTGGGGCCAGGTGCTGCCGAGGAATTGGTGTACCAGGTACCACAGAGCATGGCCCATTCCACTGGGAGTAAGGATGAACTAAGTCAGCTCATGAGTAAGGTAGAGTGATGGCTGGCTTTAGCAGCTAGTTCCACAAAGCCGACAGTTTCACTTCTTAATTGCCTTCTTTTGATATTGTTAGTCTTAAATAATACGATGTTGAACCAAAAGATGGGGTATCGGAGGCCTGGGAAACCAGTAATTCTGCCTTTCTGTAAGCTGTATAGTTGCAGGTTGTCTTCTGCAATACCATGGACTTTCTTATTACTACTGTACAATGACATGAGAGAGGAACTTTTGAAGATTAGCTTCAGTAATTCAGAGATGTGAATGACAAATTGGGAGAAATGGTTTAAAGTACAAAAGCCAGTAATTTCTTGCTGATGGTACTGTCTGGGGGGGCGGGGAGAAACCAAAAACAAAACCCAAGCTCCTAACTATATGTAAGCACTATAGCTTCTAAAAATCATTTTACCCCATAAAATGCCTGCACAACTTTGGACTTTAAAACCTACTATCAGGACTGATGGCAAAAATCCCAGGAACTCCATAGTTTTGATTCTAAATTATGTTATTCCGGCTTTTGTTCACAGGTTTAAAAATCAGCTCTGTGTTCCTCAGAAGTCTCCCACCATTTCTGTTAGCCTTCCAAAACTAGAACCTGCTGTCTGTACAACCTGTTTTCTGCCTCATCTCCTTAAGCCACTCAGTCTTGTTTCTTCCTGGGGATCCAGTAGGCACTGTGTCATACAAGCAAACTACATGGCAACTGGTTTTATGTTTTTCCCTACTAAGTGAAGGCTGTGCTGAACAGCGTCTGCCTTGAATTCAGAATTCCCTGATGGTCATTGTGCAAGAAGCATCCAAGGTGTTTGAGATGACTGAATTCAGAAAGGTTCTCCCTGTTCACCTGCCCTGCTCCTCTCCCCTCTCCCTCCCCCTATTGTTGTGTGTCAAGATGTGAGCATTTAACAAAGAAAGGTATGTATATACTGTGGCGAGTGCTTAAGGAAGTACACAGATATTCTAACGGTGCACAGTTTGTGTTATACACACATTTAGCACATAACGGTACGTTTTAGCACAACTGAAAAACTTTAGCCTTAGGGCTCTTATGATTGTTCTTATTAGAAGTATAAAAGATTCCAAAAACCTTTGCAAGAGAACCAGTACCGTTCCAAAGAGTGTCCGTTTCAGAAGTGTTTAATGGAACTTTTATCTTTTGAATGTTCCAGTGTTCTCTACTATGGAAATATTGCAGTCAGTCTTCTATTTGAGGTAACATAGACTAGTTTTAGCTAGGTAATCAGGAAATTAAAACAACTTGGATGTCATATTTGCCATTTTTTATCTTGTTAGAAACAAAGCACAGCTTTTTAACCTAAGTAATAGAAAAAAAACCTGCATACTGGGAGGATGCTGAATTAATTTGTGATTGTGAAACCCCCAGCCTACACATTAGCCCAGTTTTATGGACTTCAATGGTTACTGTTTTTCTGCGATGTAACTCAGATCAGCTTTGTTTATTGCCCAGTGTCCTTAAACTTGTTGGAGAACATCCAAATCGAAACTAAAATACTGTTCAAGTGGGCTGCCACTGTGTCTTTATACCAGTACGGTATCCTAACTTAACACTTGAAAAAATTGTTTGCACAGGAGTTGTATATAACTCAGTAATCTAAAGTTACTTGTGACCTGTTCAAAATCTAGTATATGTTGTTACATACTCTGTGCTACCTTAAAGCTCAGTTCTACAATTTTTTGATGATTCATTCTTATTCATTGAGAAAGATTTTATGGGTTTTTAAGGATTTTTTTTTTCCTAGAATTGGGTGTCTAAGCCTATATGTGAATCTAAGTAAGGGTGGTACATAATTCCCTTCATGAAAAAGAAATTCCTGCCTATATTTGTATTTTTGATGTTATTGTAACTTTTTCTGCTTGACAAAGCTTGTCTGCAATCATTGTAGTTTTGATTAAACAGGTAGGTGTTCTTAGCAGCAACTATGACGTCAAAATTACCTGAGCTGATCTTATTTGAAAGCGGTGGGAGGTTATTTGCTTGCACCAAGCTGTGACACACTTATTCCAGCCAAGTTGAGAAACCTCTGCATTCTCAAACTGTACCAGTTTAAACTTAGAAAAATTAATCTACCATAAAAATAAATTTATGTGTCCAAGTCATTAGAATTAACACTTTTGGATTTAATTTTTACTATAGGCCAGGTGTAGTAGAACTGTGGATATACTGTAAGCTAAGGTGGTGTAAGAATTAAACAGTTTCTCTGCAGTGGATTATTTTTTAAGAAACCAAACTCCAGGTTCATTTTCTGAGCAGCACAAGCTGTTGACTGGAATGGATATTTTTAAGAATTTAAGTCCTCTTCCTGAAAGAAATTGGCCCCAAGCTTTGCTCTCTGCTTTCAACTTTGAACATGTTATGTGTTAGAGCTAAGATAAGTTTGAATATGTAACGGTTGGGTTTAAAATGTATGCTGTGACCTGTTAAACACTGATTCCCAAATGTAAGTTGTACAACACACTTAAGATCAGCATTCTTCTTTGTACAGTACAAGCAGAGGTGAATTTAATGGGTCTCCTCTACATGTAAAGACATATGGATATAAAATGTATTTCAATCTTGTTTGGCTCTTACCTCAGCATGTATTGTAGTTGCTCAGTATTTGTATATGTTGTTAGAACTTAGACTGTATAAATAGTGAGGGGTTTTTATATGTATGTTAAAAAGTATTTTAAATAAATTGTACATATGTATTACTTATAAGTGTTAAATGCTAACATACTTTTCTGTCCAGTTCATCTGTAGTTTGGAAATGCAGGAGTTGAGTTACCATGCTTCAGTGGGGATTGTGCCCTGCTTCCATGAGTGACATCACTTAGGACAGTTGGTTCCTGCCCCATCTCACCAAGCTTTAGAAGACAACCGATCCACTGGAAACAAAAACTTGCATTTTTCAGTAAAGCTCAAACAAATGTTTCATAACTTTAAGAGATTTCCCATCCTCAGTTTCATGCAACAAGAAAGCATTATCCTGGTCCAAAAACTCATTAATGTAAAAAGGTAGACAGAACAGGGCTCATAGTTCTCAGACCACGTAAGAGCAGCGTAGCTATAATCATGGAAAGGCATCTTCCTTCAGACAAGTAGGCAAAAAGACCTCGTGTTACTTTCCTCAAAGAATTACTCAGCATCTGATCTTAAGTTATATCTGGCACAATAAACACCATGTAACTAAGCACGTACCACATACTTAAATATACAGTGTTTGCTCCTACTAGATAAATCTTAAATTATTCATGACAGAATTATTTCAGAGATTCAGACACTAACAATAGTACTTTAACCCCTAGTGAAGAGCAGCTTTCCAAATATTGACAAGCTCCTCAGCTGTAACACAGGCAAAAAGCCAGCTCCCTCCTCTCCAGCCTGTCTATCCATAAAGTTTCTAAGTCTTCACCCAAGGGACAGGTCTGGTGAGGACATTCTCTATCCCAGCAGAAGCGAGATCCCCAAGATAATGTTTGGTCCCAATTTTGCAAGTTAGGTTAATGCAGGACAGCTTCCATACTGATTTTAGCAGGGCAAGGTCCAGCATACCACTGGAATAATTAGGTGTCAGAATGTGCCCAGGCAGTGTGTGGTAGGGACTTAATATACAACAGGCTCCAAGGAAGCTCTGTTGGAACTTCCAAAAGGAAGGGTGTTTTGGTTTCTTTTATTTCTGTTTGCCAAGTCCTGGTTGCTTTTTATTACCACTCCTTCATTTATACCTACCTAACATCAATCCTTTTGTTACTAGTCTAGATGGACAGTAGCCTAGCTTATTATTTTATACTCCTGAAGGTATTTATAAGCAGGTATTTACATAGCTGGCATAAACCATGGGCGACTTGGTTAACACCACTTAAACTGCTCCTCCAGCAGCATGGACTTACAGAATTTTCAGAGTTGTCTTCCAGCCCAGCTTTTCAGTAATCACAGCAAACCACAATACAGTGTTATTCTCAGAGTTATCTTCATTTTCCAAAATTAAATGGGATCAAAATCCAGTAGTTAAATGTAAAGGAAAAAAGCCCAACATACTAACAGAATTCCAGTTCCTAACAACAGACTGTAACCAATAATGTTTCATTTTTTTACAGCAAAATAAAAATAATACATGCTTCTATGCATATTTTATACCATGTTTTTCAACACAGTAGAGGAAGATGAAACCATATACACAAAGAGCTGGTCTTCTACATAAAGCAAACAAAAATTTGCTGATTATTAAACAAAACTTCCTTCATAAAAAAACATCTCTACTGGCAGTATTCCCACTCCAAACGGTGGCAGATACTAAATTTGTCAGCATCAAGAGACTGAAACAGTTATTATTGCAAAAGTTTTAATGTCTTTTGCATCTGTATCAGATTTTAAACTTGTACAATGATGAAACAAACAGCCACAATATCCAGTACAAAGCTGCCTACAAAAATTAGTTCCCATTGAGTTGACCTCAAAGACCACTCAGAATACAACTACTTTTTCAAAAATTGTGCATATTTCAAAATCTGACTTTTATAAGGCACATGTATGACTGAGTTAGCATTAAATAATCCCATGCATATTTTTTCCGTAAGTCATGATACCAGCCCTCTAATAAATTTTAAAAAGAAATCCTCCCTTATTCTCAGCTGTAGATAATACTATCAACTTTTTTTTTCTGTAATGCCAACAGAATTTGGACACCAAGAGACTCTAACATATATTAGTATAGTGAATCTTTTGTTAGTTTAGCCAATCTTTTTTCCTTACCATATATATGTGCATTTGAGACATGTATATTTTCTGTCAGTCTCCACCACCAATGACTTTTGTGATTTATCAGTCTGCAGGACAGGTGCCTAACAGTTCAAATGACTAGGCCCAACTATATACCAGTTGAATCCGCCTTCATAAATGAGAGTTTAAAAACCCTCTCAGAATTCTGAGAAGCTGTATACAGACTTTTACACTATTTCAACCATTTTTTCCCCTTTCATTCTGCATTGTAAGTTACATTTGACAAATTCATTATTTTCAAGTTCTGCAGTTCAAACACAAATATTTTCAGAAGATCTTAATTCATGTAGTTAAAAAAATGCTTACCTGGTGTGATAAATTATTCAATTTCAAATAGAATTTTGTAATTAAAGGTTATAATTTATTAAAAGAGTAAATGCAAGCAAACAGCGCTGGGTACGTGTGGAGTCTGCGCTCTGCCTCCGCACACTGTACAGTTCTTTTTCTGGGTTTATCTTTCTTTAACTAATACATATTAATTAAATTTCTCAATACGCCTATACATATGCATAACCTATCCCCGCTTCATATTATAATTAGTTTTCCTCCTATTTTGCACTTGTGTAGTATCTTCTGTTGGTGGTCGTCCTTATCTTCTTGCGCAGATTCAATTACTTCTTGGTTTTGGTTTTTTTTTTTTTTTTTAAACAGCAGGACCGGTGTTATCGATTTCTGAAAAAAGTTCTCAAGCAACTCTTTACATTGTGTTTCACTTCCTCCCTATCTGGTTTTCTTGTAAAGACAAACGAGATAACCCCAAAGGTCACTGGTTACTCTTTCCTCATGACCTCAACATTGTTTTTTCCTAACACGAATCAGACCGACATATCTCACACCTGGCATTCCTTTTTCAGACTTTGCTTAACTTGAGATGGTTTGCATGTCTTCTAACCATGAAGCTTCACATATAACCAAACAAAAATTTAACATTAAAAAAGAACAATACTAAGTTTTCTTTCGGTGATCATTTACCTGTACACACATGCACAAAGAATGTATTTACAACACTTGTTTCCGTAGTTATGTGTAGTTAAAGAGTGTTAAAATGTTTTGCAAAATACAAACAAGCCCTTATTCTCACATAACTTGGGGGAAAAGAGCATCTGAAACCACATTTTTGTCTGTACAAAGTGATTATATAAAAAACCCACAGGTTTTCTCCAGTACGCTTGCAAGCCAGTTTTGCCAGGAAGTGAAGTTTATGTTTTCATAGCATTGACACCTCTATGGAAACAAACCAAGTGGATTCTTTTACCAGCTACTTTGAGGTTGATTACCAAAGTAAGACCTTGATTGTATGATCTAAATATGGAATGGTAAATAGTTATAAAAAACCCCTAGTGAGTAAATTTTTTTAATTCCCCCAAATTCTGAATGTGGGTTATTTCACCTCTAAACAAGTAAAATAAATTTATGCTTTCATATCAAGTGAGGTATTCAGCTTAGAACAGCATTATTTATTAACAAAAACCATTTTATATTAAGCATCACTATGAGACATTATTGTACATCTTTTTATTAACATAACCATTTTCAGATGATAACTATATTTAAAAGGCCTTAAAAATAATTGAACCACAGACTTCAGATCTTTTTCTACTAGAGAAGGAAAGCACAAATGCCTTGCAAATACCAGAATCAATCCAGCATTTTCCTCTCGGGCACTTTTTCTTGATCAGTGAGGATCACACGTGGTATGCCTGAACTCAGTTGGAGGGAAGCACACGTATTTTGGGCTTACAACATACAACAGTTTTCCTGATTTTGTTCTAAAAAAAAATAAATTGTTCCCCAATGTGCCTCTCTCATATAAAAGGCATCTGGATGAGCAGCTGAAACAGATGCAGCCATGTTCGTTTAGTGATGTAAATCTCAACCTAGAAGATACCTGATTAGACATGGTGTGTTGGTTGGGATGCAGTTACATGGTATCATCTCCTATTGCCTTGTTTTCACTCTTTTCTAGCTCATGGCTGGCACTGGAAGACAGCACTATGCTACATGAACCTAGTCAAGGTTGTTCATTTGTTACTAATTTTGCCTAGCGCTACTTGTGATTTGGGAGTCTTCAGGCTTGCTTGATAAATTCCAGCCTAAAACCCATTGGCACAATTACAGTTTATAGATATGTTAAGCAATTCTTGTATTTAACTCATTTTATCAGTAACTAAATTATGCAGAGATAAAATGTTATCCATAGCCTTACTTCTTAGATCATCAACTTTGTTTGGGACCAATGCCTTTTCCTGGGAGTAACTGTGAAGCCAGGTACAACAGTTAATGACGAAAGCTTGTTCAAAAACATTCTGTCATCATTGCTGGGTCTCTCATGGGACCAGACAACAGTGAGCTTAAAATATGGAAATTTGACTCTAAGCACTCCATTTTATTTTTAACAGAACTTGGCAAATAAAAATCTGTGCTTTGTTTCGCTCAGTCAAAACACGAATGGCTGACACCAAAATCATGGGTGAACACTACTGATGTCTGTCAGTCCTGGATTCTGATGCCAAATATGTCATCAGAAGATAATACCATGAAAGACCTGAGATGTACAAACCTGTCTGTTTTATAGGCCTTCTAATTCTTTTACGGTGAAGCTGATGACTCACTGATTGTTCTATTATTATATTTAGTGACTTTAAAGTTACATTGCTGCAG
This sequence comes from Mesitornis unicolor, assembly GCF_000695765.1. NCBI lineage: Eukaryota > Metazoa > Chordata > Aves > Mesitornithiformes > Mesitornithidae > Mesitornis > Mesitornis unicolor. The sequence continues at coordinate 32,409 of NW_010195543.1, forward strand.
TCAAAGCAACACACTAAGCACCGAACCAAGGTAAAAACCGAAGCAAACTTCCACAAAACTGATAGTAATTAAAAAGCTGCTTACTGTCTAAATTCTGTTTGTAAATAAAATTCCCAGGATCTGAACTAAGACTGAGGAACTTACCAACACCAATGTGATGCAGATAAGCAGACGCTTCTTTGTTATGGCCGGGGGCAAAGGGGAATAGTTTCACCATCGCACACCTTGCCTGGTGTGTTCACTCATTATAAAGGATACATACACGCGTAATCAATAGAGTCTTATGTATATGCATACAATTTCCCATAACTAATTAAAATAACTCCTTCTACTTCCGATCATGCACAATACTCACAGAAATTTGGTCTGAGGGTTGCTTTGTAACCTCCCACAGACCCTAGACTCAAAAAAAAGACCCTCCAATAACCATGTTTCAAGAACTTGGCTAGAAAAGCTAAGGGGCCTGTTACATGTAACAAATATTTAAGGCTCTGGTAATCTTTAAAGCAATACATTTTCACCCTTGATTCACTTTAAACAATGAGGCATCATTGGTGATCACTGGCTTGGTTGTACTTTTAGTAAATGAACTTTTAGCGGATAAAACAAACTGTAACTAAAATAGGGCCTGGTCTATGCATAGGTTTGTTACCAGCTTTAACATTTCTTAAATCAAAAATTTACCTTTATGTTTCCTATACCCATAACAATGGCACAACTTGATTTGTCCATGACTTTTCTTATGACTGTATCTCATTTCATCAGCGTCCAAAAGAGACAAATCGCACACAACACTGCCTTGGTGCTCTTCCCAAACCTTCCCCTGTTCTGTATTTCCATACTTTAACTCTGCAGGCAACTCAGACCACTACAGAGATCAGCAGCACAGCAAGCCATAAAGATGTCCTGGCAGCACACGCTGGTTTTCAGCGCAACACCTCAGAGGGGTCTCAGTCTCCTTCTGGATGCCCCACATTTGGATGGCACAATGCAGGCCAGCAAAAGCCAGCCCATGTGGGGACTGGAACTTAATTACATGACTTTGGAACACACCCTGCCACCCATCAGGATGAAGCACTGCTGGCCGTTTCCGTGGTGCCCAGAGTTAAATCACTGTTTCCGCCCAGTGCTGGGGGACACACTCCCATTGTCTGCTGCCATGGTGACAATCCTTGGCACACCCACTGCAGGGAGGGGTGTTATTGACTGCAGATGTTATTATTGCCCTGAGTTGTTGGGAAGCCTCCCTCTGCACTGTCAAATAACCCACATTTTACCTCAGAGGCAGCAACAGCGGCTCAGTACATGTCAGTACATGAGTTAACTCCTTACGACAAGTGGGGCTATGGGCAGATACAACTTCCTTTTTTCTTTTAGCCACTCTGGGTTTTTTGACACATTTCTTTTATCCAGGTTCACTGTCACTAATAATACAGTCCATAGAAAGCCCAGGGACTCACAGAAATTATTTGAGAAACCTCAAGAACTTCTAACCTAATCTTAAACCGTGAATGCCCCAGTATTAAAACTGGGTTAACAGAGCTGGTAACAGAACAGTTTCTCATTACACACAGGCACCATCATGGGGAAAAAGGAAAATAACTTTGGGTAGCTGGGTCTAACAAACTAGAAAACTTAATTTTTTCACAATTTTTTTAATCGTTTCAGTTTGAAAGGTATCATTTTAGGCACTTTAATGCAAAGAGACAATGGCTGCAACTGAGTGGGAGTATAACTAAATGGCCTTTTTGTGTCTTATTTCTTTTGCTTATTTGTCAACAGAGTATACAGTACATACTCTAGTAGGTACACAGGTATTTTGACTAGAGTGGTCTGAAATACAAGGCTTCCAGCATATGAGTTATTTTGATTTCTTTACCTATCATTTAAATATTACCTGTACTTGCACTAGACCAGAATCAGCCCCATTGAAAGGGAGAAAACTTTTTTCATGCACTCATGAATGCAAGCAAAAGCTGAAGAAGCCCCCCTCGAAGCAGGACACAGAGCAAACAAAAACTGCTTAAGAATCCCTCTCTTGCAAACAGAAGCTGCCCAGGGCACTCCCAGCTCCTAACAAAACTGTCCTTGGAATTGCAGGGAATAATGCAATTAGAGATAACTGAGTCAAAACACCTTAGCTCAAAAACTCTGCACCATAGTTCAGAGAGTGTACTTTCCACTGAAAATGGAGATTTTTTTTTTTTACTTAACTTGGCTGCTCCCCAAAAACACATGGGCTCATGTCAGGAGACACTAGCATCTTAAGCAGCTCAGCCAAATTTCTTTGCTGCTATATCCAAGAGCAGAAAAAGCAGTTTGCCCCTTCCATCATTCTCCCTCCTTGCATGATTACAGTTTTTTCTCAAATCAGCTCTGTCTCTCATGCCACACTGCTCACAGCTGAGGAAGACTGCACCTTCTTCTCATGAACAAGCAACCATGTTCTCCTATTTTAGGAGAAACTTAATCCAAACATAAATCCAAATTGCTCTGCAGTTTCTCTTTACCTTATCAAAACTTTCCAAGCCCTCCCTTCCCTGAACTGCTGTCTTTGACTTTACTCTGGTATTAGTTTGATTTCTCAGAGGAAGGAGAGAGATTTTACACTGTAATGTGTCGTTAAAATACATGACACCCCATCCAAACACTATTTTTAATAGTGCTGTTGCAACACAGCTGTTTCTATATAAAATATATGCAGCAAGTAACTACTTTTTCCAGATGCTATAGGTCTGTGATCATGCTAATCTGTTTCACATGAAAGACTCATCCCTTTATTTTTAGATGAGATGAGTTAAGCAAATGTCTATGTTTAGAACACAGAAAAACCCAAGGCAGACAGGTACTGGCTGTAAGCGCATCAAACTGTAAAGCTCGGAAAAGACTTGGAAAAATCCTGTAACTGAAGTGCTACTGAAATGTCCTCTAATTTCTGCTTCACTTCTGTGTCTCTCTGTATAGAGACAGATATATATCCCATTAATGAAATTCAATCCTAAAGGGAGCTGGCAACCAAAAGTAGTACAACACTTTTTGACATCAAAATACAGCTTGCTGCCATGCCTCCCTGTAATCTAGAAATGAGCTTTAAATTGCATATAAGTCTTTCATAATAATGGGATCTCTTTACCTCCAGATATTTTTGTCGCTGTTATAACTGAACTACAGAACTCCAGAAGACAAAATCCTCCCCTGTGTAAATGTAATCTTCAAAATTAAAAATGAAAACATATATTAAAAAAACCCAAACCCAGAAACTATCCCATTTAGCTTACCTGTTTTAGTCCATGTTTATCACATAAATCTAGATTACATCTACTAACAGGAATGCTTTGTCTAGTTTTCCATTTATTAAATAAACACTCCCCAAAAGAAAAAATTGCAATAAATAATGTTTTCTGTTCTAGAAAAAATCTGGGGGAAAGAAAAGAAAAACCCCACACTTTCTGTTACTTTAAGCATTTATGATATCATGAATTTGGGCCCACTAAACTTGAACCCCATTTCTGACATCCATCTCTCTGTTTCTGAGAGTGAAACAAACTGGCAAAGTTCAATCAGGTCCAAAGGGCTGAACTTACAGCAATGATGCAAGATAAGGCTTGAAACAGCAGTAACAAAGGAACCAGCATTCTCCTCTGACTGTAAAAAATATTTTTTTTAGTACTGTGCTATTTTTGAAGTGTTGGCACCTGTAGGAAAAGGCATCCAAACAAGTTAATAATTTTGATATGCCAAACTATTACTAATAAGGACAGTAAGTCTTTTATGGCCTACTGATGTAGCAATCACAGTGGTGCTGTTGTCTTACACTTTACAGGTACAGCTCTTAATTTCATTCCATAATCTTAAACTGGGACAGCTTTGTACTGAATTGACAAGTCAGCAGAAGGTAATTTCTCACAGAAAAAGGCCCACTTACTATTGGTGGAGTTATGCTTGATAAATAAACTAATTAAAATCCCATTTTGAAAACTTTTACCAAGGCTTCCCCC
>NW_010195543.1:36437-43749 GCF_000695765.1 Mesitornis unicolor
CCCCCATTTACCCAAGACATATACTCCTAACTCATAAAATCAAATGTGAAAGGCAAAAGCTGCTCTGTGCCAAAGACACAGTATGGTCGTGACTCAGAGTATTTTAAAAGCAATCTGTACGTCAGTAAAAGTGCAGCATCTCTGGTGCCTTCATACCTCTGCTCTCCAAATCCGAGTATGCTTTCCCTGATCAAATTAACAATCTCCCTGTAGCCAGAAGAAATTAATTCAAAAACACACGGGATTTTTGTCTGGAATCATGCTTCCTGCTGCTACCAGCAGCTTGTGACAAAAGGGGACAAGCCACAGTGAGGAGCAGTTAACGATGGCTTCTATCATCTTTCTGTCACATTAGGCCAGTCCTTCAGCCAGGGCTCTCACTTCTGTTTCAGCCCCTGCACAAGATGGAATAAGACAGCAGCAGGGCAAAACAATTCCAATAAACATTTCATATAGGTAGAGGAGTATCGCCCAATGTGGGCACTTAGGAACATATCTACAAAATTTTCTTGAAAAGGCATATTCATGCAAGCTGTGGCGCAAGGGGCAGACTGACAACACAGCTGTAGCACTGTCATAAAAGGCAGTGTAAGGAGGTTGCTAAAACTTCGTTTCCCACCCTTTTGAGCAAGGCAGATTCAGTCAGCTGGGAGTAATTCACCAGAACAGCCGGTGTGATCTGGGCAGTGCAATCCCAAATGACTACAGACATTGCAGAGCTGCTCAGAGCTAGTACCAGTAACTGCTGGAGCTCAAGCAGCAGCTTCCAAAGACACTGTTCAGAGGGTACAAGGAAGATGTAAGACATATTTAACACTATAGTAAGAGGAAAAAGGTTTTGGGTTTATAAACAAAAACTTAGACAACTTCTGCAATTATATAGAGAGACAGGTTTTCCCTGAGGAAGGGTTTGAAGACAATGCTTATTTCAAGAGAAGAGGTTCTTGCACAAACCTCTGGAAGATAATGGGCAAACTGTAAGCACTACTTGCTAGACCGTGTTTTCTAAATAAGTTTGAGGGATTTTTTTCTGGTAGACAGTGACTCACTGAAACACACACCTCATTACTCAGTCTCCTTTACTAACGTTTTTACCAGGTACTTCATGAAGAAATAAAATCAGTGACAACTGCACTGTGACTTAGCCACCCAGATGACATATCATTTCCTGAAAGTCAGTTTCTTGGAGGACTTAAAAAAAAAAGAGTTAAAGTAAAAATAAAAGAAAAAGCAGCTTCTGTGGGCTGTTTGGAGCCAAAAATCCTGAGTTCAACTTTGGCAGCAACTCCCATCTGGGTTTTCCAGAGGGCTGCATGGGATTACATTTTCAAAAAGACTTAAAAGGCTTAGGAGCACTGTTATTGTTAAAAGTGATTTAGACTGATGAGCTTTAGCATTGCTAAATGTACTGATTCATGCCCAGTCTTGTCCAGCCCAGTGAGGGCCAGGGCTCTCCCACAGCTCCTGACGGATTTAGGTACAAGGGTTTGAAATAGTGGAACCACATTCCTACACCTTTCTGACTGAGGTGACTGGCCCTGACCAGGAAGAGCAGACATGCACCTTAGCCCAGCAGGTCAGCACAAACCATGGACCTGTGTGGCCTATTCTGGGTGATCCTGCTCTGGCAGGGGGGCTGGACTGGATGATCTTCAGAGGTCCCTTCCAAATCCTAACATTCTGTGTGTTTCTGTGTGATGGACAGAGCAGACTGTACAGACAGGCAGGGCTGGAAACTCAGCAGCACCCCTTCTGCTGCTCGTGGCACAATTACAAAGCAGAGGTTAAAGGAAACGGTACCTTCTGTGGCTGCCGTTGGATTCACCAGAGGACATCTGCCAATGTCACAAATTCCTAAGCGCTTGAGACACTTTTGAAAGCAGATGGGAGTGTCCTTGACAGTGGCATACAGCCTCCCTGTGCCACATTCCCTTCTCTTGCTCCTAGTCTCTGATTTCTTTCTTATTTAGTCTGGAGGCTTTTTCTCTTGCTTCTAGTCTCTGATTTCTTTCTTAGTTAGTCTGGAGAGTTTTTTAGGGGAGGGGGAGGTAAGGCACACGGAATACTTACCAAAGGAATTAAGGTATTTTATTTCATTTGTACTTTTTCAACAGAAAAATTATTTTAAAAATTTGGATGTACCATGGTAGACTTGACCTAAATTCTTCAGTGCTGTTCCTGCACTTTGTGAGAGACTCAAAATAACTTGTAAATGTGTAAAATTTTAAACATGAAACATGAAAATTGGTAAGCCTATTTATGAGCTGCAGTGTTTACTTTCTGAAAATGAAGTTGTCAGATTTTCTGATGCTTTGTTTTCTATTGACAGTAAGTCATCAGACCACAGAAATAGGGGTTTGAAAGGGGAAGAGATATTTCATGTCATGCAAGAGCCTGTGAATTTTTGTGTGGAAGTATGGGGTAGGTAGCAGTGAAATTGTGGCCTAATAGTTCTATTAGGTAGATATTTCTGCTAAAATATTTAGCACAAAATGAGTTTTTTAATTTAAGCTTCTTATGAAATCATAATTTAAAAAATATAAATCAGTGTTTTGATGCCCTCTAGCTTTGCACGTTAGTCTCAGTACCTAGATAAAACCAATTAAGTGGGTTTAAACAAACTCAAAACTCCTGAAAATTGCCATGTATTCAATCACAAATAAAGTATCCACCTGTGATGAATATGCTGCACTAAATTGGTTGCTTTTTCAGGACAGCTGAAAAGGCTACATAAAACCTAACCCAAGCCATTCAGCCCACGCATTGGCTTACAAACAGACTTTTGCATGAAGTTCTACCTACTCAAGCTTTTTGTTGGATCAGGATCAGGACCTTACTTCTCACCCATCCAAAGCTCCATTTAAGTCAAGAGAATTAAGGGCTGAGTAAGAAATTAATATGGACCCTTACTTCTGGCCAGACATTACTACCTTATAATTTCTTTGCCATTGCAATTCTAACCCACAAAGCTAACTGTTGTTTGAAGCTCATCTCACTACCAGTTTCCTAGGAAACAGATTTCGGAGCACACATACATTAGTGAGAGTGCAGCCACAGGTAAGTTTGGTTTTGGATGATGTAAGAGTACTGCCTCTCAATTCACTGATGTTCACCAAACCTGATACAGACACAGAGCTCAGGGGAAAGAATGAAAGGTCTGTGGTGCATGTTCTTCGTTCACAGCACTCCTTTGCCTTTGTTCAGAAAGCCAGAGAACCTTATTACTTCTGAAAGTATGTTTTCTTTTTTCGGAGCTTTAAGTGGATGGCAGTGATGACAAAACCTGTCAAGGTTGCTGCTGTGCCAGAAACCACATAGGCAATTCCGAGGAATGGGTTTCTTCCTCCGCTCCATGTCACAGTTGAAAGAATCACATGCTTCCTCCCCTTGAATTTGGTAACAGGGAAGTCTGAGAGAAGGATATTAAGGTTTCACTAACAAAGTTTACATTATTTCCAGGAAGAGAAAAAGGAGTAGTAATGCTCAAAACCCTTTCCAGGGCATGAAGGGTCTGGAGATCTGCATTTGCTGCCTGATCTGTGATGCCTCTGCTATTCTGGGTCCAAAAACCCAGTAGAAGCTGGTGGTAAGGAATCCAGTTATTTTAGATACAGTCTTTGTGTGAACTCATTTTTTTAATGTTAGAAATTTCAGATTCATAATTTATGTAACTGCTAACGTGTTAATTTGCTGTGAGAAGTCAGCTGAAAATGGTCCTTTTGAGCAACTTAACTCCACATAATGGAAGTGCTTACCTCTATCTAATGCGTTGTCTGCCCAGAAAATTATATGATTTTACCTTTCACCTCTCCACATGGAAGCTTTCAGAATAGAACTGTGCTACAACACTTAAAATCATAGGTCTATCAGCTGAGAGAGAAATTTATAGTCATCTTGACATAACTTCTGCTGGCAAAACAAGTGCTTTAGTCAGCAAAGTTCACGCTGTTCAGTGTGAGAGTGCATTTTCTCCAGCACAGAAGTTCCTGTCAGCATGAGGCCCAAATCTGCAAGAGGACTCTGCTGACACATGCATCCTGCACAACTCCCAATGGCAAGGATACCCCTGGCACTTCTTGCACCCCAGTAAGGGTGTCTGCACACCTGATAAGGCCACTATTAAATATTTCAGCTAAAACATCTTCAACCATCTCTTCAGGTTTCCAATCTTCAGTTTTACCCTTTGTGTAAAGCTTTCCCGGGCTGTCTCCAGTCAAAAAGAGTACCATCAGAATTCAAAACCAAAGTCGTGTGGTGACATTTGAGTAATATGTCTTAACTCCAGCAGCACCAGCTAAAGAAAATCCACTTGTAGTGCCTCATCATCCTCTAAAATAGGTGTTTTCATGGTGATTGTTTGGGGTGTTTTGTTCGGTTTCTTTGCTCTTTTTCTATACAAATCCCATTCACTTCCATCTCATCGTAACTATCTAATAGTTAAGGAGTGTCTTGGATAATATGAAAGGATACTATAGGAGATTTGAAAAGTGTAGTTCCCTGCTGGGAGACCATCTGCAAATTGCCTTATCCGGCTGACACGACGGTAAAGGTTTCTGAATGTAGCAAACGCTGACACTCGCATCCAGATAATGAAGTCATCATTTACATAACCGTTATTCCTTTCATCTTCCTCATCTAACAAATATACTGGTTTCTGCCAGTAAGGAGGTCTCGCTGTCTCTGAAAAAGAAAGAAACCAGGGAAGATACTGTCAGAAAAACAGTAGCTGGTGACTAGCTTCTGGGCCTACTCACAACAAACACAGAATATGAGATATTAAAGAGATAAAAGACTCTGTCCAGTATTGAAAAACTAAATATGCTAGATAAGGCTTTTCACTCAAGCATCTCCGCTCACTTCAAACATGAATGAAAAGACTTTAACAGTACCCAGAGGTTGCTACACATTAGAAACATCAAGCACAGGAAAAACAAAGTGACTTGCACAAATTAAAACACTGTTTATTCTAGATTCTTGCCTCTTGAGCAAGCAAAATACTCTCTATAATGAGCAGCTTGCCTTCATTTTTATACAATAATTTATTCCTGTATGCACCTCTTTACAGTCTAATGGCACAGCCTATGATATTTAGAATCTGCCATATGAATGCTAAGATAATTAACTCTTGCATACTGCATTCAGCACAGCACTGCCTTGATCCAGAATAAAGAACTTTTAATCCCACTTCAATATAGATTAACCATAATGAGGAAACAGCAAACAGCTGTTTGAAACAACTAGTGAAGATGGCAGTTTCACTTGTCTCACAACTGCCTAAGAATCTGCAAGGCATGAAGAAGGAAAGATGTGACAATGCAATTCTCCTTCATAGGTGTTTTAAATAGAAGAAAAAAATTACTTTATCTTTGCTTTCTCTGTATAGATTAAGCATGAAAATAAACTATACAGAAGGGTGTGGATGTGGGCTAACCTCAGTCTTCCAAAACCACTTTCTCAAATTTCTATGGGTAGTGGAAAAAAGAAAGTGATATTTTGGCTAAATCTGCCCTCTGTTCTCAGTTCTAAAGCTGTGTATTGGATTTTCTGTGAGAAGTTTTGCGTTTTCTTGGTAGCGGGGGAGGGCTATGGAGATAGCCCTGTAAGAAGCTACTAGAAAGCTCCCCCAGCTCTAAAATGTCAAACCCACCTCTGACCAGGGCCAAGCCAATCAGTGCCCCTGCAAATTCATGTATTTCAGGGGGAGTGCAGTGCACAGCCCGCTCTCTCTTGCATCGGCCCCAACCAGCACAGCCCAGGATGTGGGTGGCACAGCCCTGGCCCCAGTCCCAGCTTAAGCTCAAGCCCTGCTGCAGCTCCAGCCCAACAGAACTGAGAACTCTTCAAAACCATCAGAAGGGACCTGCAGCAGAGAAAGGAGAGGGACATGAGAACAACTGTGCAGACACCAAGGTCAGTGAAGGGAGAGATGAGAGGGGGGAGGAAGAGGTGTGTGGAGTCGAGGTTTCCCCTGCAACCTGTGGCGAGAGCACAAGTCGACCTGGGGGATTGGACTAGATGATCTTTTGAGGTCCCTTCCAATCCCTAACGTTCTGTGATTCTGTGACCTGCCTGCAGCCCGTGGGGGTTCACCGGTGGGACAGAGCCACATGAGAAAGCGGCAGCCCCTGAAGAGGCCGTGATTCAAGACAGCGTCTGCTGAAGCAGTTTGTGTGTGAGGGAACTGCAGTCATGGGCAGACCCACATCTGGACTTTAGTGGAGGACTTGTCACCTGTGGGAAGGGTGCCACGTGGAAGCAGAGGGAGGCTGGGAGGAGTCCTCCCTACCCCTCTGAAGAGGAAGGAGCAGCAGAGACCGCATGGGATGAACTGACTGCAACCCCCATTCTCATCCCCCTGCGCCCATGGGCAAAGTGGGGGAGGTGAAGAAACCAGGAACAAAGCTGAGCCCGGGAAGAAGGAAGGGGTGGGACGAAGGTGTTTGACTTTAAGATCTGGTTGTATTTCTCACTGTCCTACTCTGATGTTATTGGTAACAAAATTAAAATGGTTTGGGTTTTCTTCTCCCTATGGTGAGTCTGTTTTTTGCCCATGACCACTAAGTGGTGAGAAAAAAAATCCCTCCCAGTCCTTAGTTTGTCGAGCTCCCTTTTTGTGGGCATCGTGATACTCAGCTGCCCACTGGGCTTAAACCACAACAAGCTGCTTCTCCTACCTCCTCTGGGAGATATTTCTCCCAAAGGCGATTCCCATCTCAGAATGGGAGACCTCCAAACATGGGGGGGGAGGGAGGGAAGCCATTGAAAAATAAAGAATACCAGTGAAACCACTCTTACCTGCAAATGCAGAGGACAAATTGTATGATTTTGGATTGCGAAATTTCACATTTTTATCTGTCCACCAACTGTTTCCAGTCTTCAGCAGTGGTACTTGAATAACAGATGAGTTACAATTGTGAAAAAGATCAATAGTGTCTGCAAGAAATACAAGAAGCAATATGTATGAGTGAAAGACAATCATTCTAGTGGCCAGCATAACTAACGAACCCCAACACATTAAAGCACCTTTCAAATGAATAGAAAACAACAAACAAAAATTCCTGGGAAAGGTTTCATCATGACTGTGTACAGAGCAGTGTATACTCCACAAGAATAATTAAGCTTCTAGAGTCTTAGAACTTCGGAGGTTTTAAAGACTGAACATGCTCCTAACAATAATTCTATCAAATCCCTGTGTAGAATTATGTACAAGTATCTTGTGTCCATCAACTCCTCCATAACTAACTTATTTGCAAATTACTTTTGGAGCTCTCTAGCTAGTTACAGAAGTTAAGTCTTCTAGTTATCTTTCCCT
>NW_010195543.1:43780-70312 GCF_000695765.1 Mesitornis unicolor
TTCTTTGACAGTTGTTCTGAATAAATTGCTGTGTTATATATAACGTGTTTTCAGCAAACAGGAGAGAAATGAAAGCACTATCAAGGGAATTCATGATTCTTTTGAGAAAATTTTGCTCCAGTTTTATGCTAATTAGGCCTTGTCTACCAATGTGGACACAGAACATTTCCTTCAATCATAAACCATTTAGTTAAAATTGTGCTTAACCATGCCATCCTGCTTCTCTGGGCAAAAAAAAATTGGTTTTATACATTATACTTTCCTCCTCAGATTAGTTTAACATGAGGCAAAAACATTTCAGGTCTCATTAACATTTATGTGAACACCCAGGTAGCCTATGAGATGTCAGGCAGGGTTAGTTAGATGATACAGATGGGGAAGGGGAAGGGCTGCTTTTTAGGAAACATGAAAAACACAGCTCAACTGCATGAAAACATACTTTTTTTTAAACTGCTACAAAACCTGTGTTTGTGCAGCTCCTGGAGGCTCAGACACACTCTTCTGAGTAAGTGATCATTCTGTGCCCCACTGCATCCCCAGCTGTTCGTAACGGGTTTTTTAACAAGAGTTGCAGTTCTCTGAGCTCTGCCTGCTTAACTGCTTGTCTGACTGCTCCCTTACCTTCCAGCTTGGGTTAAAAACACTTCCCATGTCAGGAACTTGACCATCTGCCTTAATTTTACAAAACAAGATAAGAGAGGAATTAGACAACCAGCTAAGCTGTCAAAAGTGAATGAGAAGCACCCTCTTTCACAGCAGAAATGAGCTACCAGAGGAAAGATTCAGTCATCATCCCCTTCCCCCACATCACCAGCAGCTGAAACATTTCATCACACTGTGTATGCTAAGGACAGAAGCAAAGGCAAAATGGGAAGTTTACCCTCAGCATTTTAAAATCTTACTATCTCTAGTATCATCTAGTACATGTATTCTGGAGCATTCTTACTACCTCTAGTATCTAGTCACAAGCTGAGGGGAGACCTCATCACCACCTACAACTACCTCAAGGGAGGTTGTAGAGAGGTGGGTGCTGGTCTCTTCTCGCAGGTGATGGAGGATAGAACAAGGGGTAACGGCACCAAGCTGTGCCAAGGGAGGTTCAGGTTAGAGATAAGGAGGAAGTTCTTTACTGAGAGGGTTGTCAGAGGCTGGAACAGGCTGCCCAGGGAGGTGGTGGAGTCACCATCCCTGGATGTATTTGAAGAGTGGGTAGACGAGGTACTTAAGGATATGGTTTAGGGGGTAGACAGGAACAGTTGGACATGATGATCTCAGAGGTCTTTTCCAACCGAGCGATTCTGTGTGTGATTCTGTGTGTGATCATCTAGTATATATATTCTGGAGCACTCTCTCCTGCAGCCAGCACTCCAGAACAGTGTGGGCTGCACCCAGGTATCTTTGCTGGCCTAGGTCTAAGCCCAGTCCAGTAAGTCAGACTTCCAGGGGAGCAGGTAGGTGCACAGGCAGATGAAAACCAAATGGATTTAGAAGTTACTAAGTGCAGCTGCCCTTTACAAGTCCCTCTGGTGTGGGTGGCCTGAAAACAGCTGCTGCATTGCCAAAAACTGCTATGTGTAACAGGTAAAAAAAGAGGGAGTGGGAGGTGGACAAAAAGGATGGAGTAGGAGAGGAAAGTCTGTAGAAGCTTTTTAATCTCCTTTCCTCCCAAGGAAATTCATTCTGAAATCTGCCAGTGTTCATGGCTAGGAGCCCTCTAGGTTTCAGCCCAAATGTACTCATAGGCATATTATGCCCATTAGGTTTCTATATACAAGAGCAAACCTGGGATCAAATTGAGTATGACTAGGAATGCTTCCAGCACTCAAAGAACAAAATGCATCCACAGAGATCGAAAGGTCCAAACCAATGTGAAGAACGTGTCACCTCCTTCTAAGCACACCTCTGTGGAAAGGCAGAATCTGTGCTCTTCCCATCACTGTATAAGAATATATCTTTTAGCAAAGAAAGTACACTAACACTGTTGTGTCATCATTCCTTATTTCATCAGGGGCTCAACTCCTCAGTCCTGTTGCATATTCACACTGAAGAGGGGCTTAGTAAATGAAAAATCTTCCTCAGTCTAAAAGTGAAGGGCAAGTTACTAAACAGTAGGAAGCCAAGACCCATATGCACCACAGTGACACCGCCAAACAAAATCTTTTTGTGGGAGACAGACAGAGATCTTGCAATATCAGGACTCAGCTGGATTGGGTTAATGGAATAACCCAATTTCAAGTGGAAATTAGTAAGCAGATGTGGAAGGTACCTACTTACCATTGAACATGCTGTTGGCAATAGCACCACATGGAGCCATGGACGTCCCATTTTGGTAGGTGGTAAAGGGTGCACAGTAGCTCTTTTGAATCTGCATTCAAGGTCATAGAACAATCATGCACTGAACCTGGGGGTTTTGTTTTGGTTTGCTGGTGTTAATGTTCTCCTCCCATTCCTTCTTCTGAAAAGCCACTGAATAGTTAAGTCTCCAGTACATTTTGGTCATATTAGAGATACATCCAAATGAATGGGTTTGTAGTTGAGGAACACCTTCCATATCATGGTAGGTAAACTTAACCTCTTCACAAAATTCTGCTGCAGACTTGCAAACTCCAGACTACAAAAACTCATCTTGGGGTCTCCTATTGTAATATAACTACCATTTAGAATGTTCCAGTGAAGCCTTGGCTTACCCTAGAATATCTTATTTTTCCTTCTTTTTAATTTTGACCTGAACTGCTTCAGTGGTGGACAACAGCAGAAGCAGTTAGCCACATCACTGCAGTTCTGTGTGGGGAAATCTTGATGTATAAAGACAGCATGAAAAACAAAAGTCCATCTCAAATTTATAACATCTCTCCTAGCCCAGTTAATAAGAAACTATAAACCTTCAGGTTTAAAAACAGAAACATTTTCAAATAACTCTAATAAGCTGTGTAGCCAACTGGCACAAAGGCCAAAAGCGGCTGCACCTAGATGCAAACAAACAAGCTGACTGGACACCTGGAGAAGCAGATGTATGGGGAAAATGTCTTGAGAGGTAAAAGAAGCATTTTATAACAGATTATTATGGCATAATCATCATGTGTGCTGAGAGAACAGTGCGTGGGTTATGTGTATATTAAGGAATGCTACTTTTAAGCCAAAGAAAGCACGTTTTAGATTTTTGAGTAAAAAAATCTTAATGCAATTATTGCATTTTTAAATTTCCTTATGCAGGACTGCTGCAGGTAATGCTGTCTAGCCTCTTTAGACCTCTAAGTTGCATACTTCAGAATGCTACACAATCACCGCAAACCTATTCCTGCTCCTTGTCTGCTTACAAAGCCAGATGGCAAAATAGAAGACTTAGAATAACTTACTTCCCTAACCAACAGCTTGAAACATTTCTGGCTAACACGACTGAAACCAGAAGTAACTTTATTTGAAAAAGAAAATCTATTCTTAATCAGCATCCCTACAAGGTGTAGGTTCGAGAACTGCAACACTGGACTGACATCTTCTATTCAACCCCTCAATCTTCCTCTCTTATTAACTTATTAGGCATAATGGCCCCAACAACCATAAAAACAGAGACGTGACACTGAAAATCTGTACCTTATTATTCCCCAGAGCCATCTTAGCACACTTACAGTTATGCCTAGTTAGCTCTCCATACAGTGAAAGATGCACTTGATGGAAATACTGGCAATCTCATAACATAAAGAAAACTTACATTTATATTTCGACCCAACAACTGTGCATCACTTCTTGATATCACATATCGACGGTGGTTTTGATAGAAGTTTTGCAGGCCATAGTACATAAAAACATCACCCTAGAATTCAAGGACAAATCTCTTCAGTAAAGTGAGTACATGTAGACAAAGACAAATCCTATTACTTGCTAAAAGAGAGGGAAAGGGAGTACTCAACTTATATTTAAGTGCTGGTAACTACACTCTAAGCAATTACTTCAGCGGGCATAGGCTAGAATCTAGTCTTTACTCCAACTGAAAGTTTCAGTATTTTGGCCCAAAATTAAACATACTTTAAATCACCACATGAAACCTAAAATAAAAATGCCCAATTATTATTTTACTCAAGATGGCATGGCTGGCCATGAACCTCCAATGACTATGGATAATTTTGTGGAGACAGTCATTTTCTGTAAAAGAAGGTGCACAAAACACTTCAAAGAGTAACCATTAGCTCTTAATTCCTTCAAACTTTTTGAAAATTAAGGCCTCTCATCAATCATTTGAACCCTTTTGAAAGTTTAGCCCTGTAATTAGAAGGAGAATGCTAGGCAAGAAACAATTAAGCTATAAAAAAACATTATTCAGTTAAATAAACGTCTCACTTCAAACATCACTGTAATCTGAAGAATGTATTACAGAGTACTTTAACAGCCTCTTCAATACTGAATAACCCTAAAATGACTTAATAATTTAAATTGCACTGTAATTTTAAGGGATCATTTATGCAGTACTAAGCATAAGATCTCTTTGGTGGCACAGGAAGCATTTTAACAGTCT
Organism: Mesitornis unicolor; assembly: GCF_000695765.1. Lineage (NCBI taxonomy): Eukaryota > Metazoa > Chordata > Aves > Mesitornithiformes > Mesitornithidae > Mesitornis > Mesitornis unicolor. The sequence goes on from NW_010195543.1 coordinate 48,291, forward strand.
CAGCAATATAACCTGGCAGTTCAGGACAGGAAACAAAGGATACTTTTCTCAAATGAAACTGCAGAATGGCATTGCTCAGCTTGCAACATTTCAAGGACCTTGAAGATTAGTAACATAACCTTTATAAAAAAAGACTACAGGAGTTTACTTAGGACAAGTGGTCAGAGCTCCACATTTCCTTCTCATTTGAGAACTTAGCAATGCAGTACCAACCAACCCCAGGCCAAGGGCAAAGGTTTGCTCCTGACTCAAAGAAAGAGATGCAGTCACCACCACAATCAAACACCATTTACTCCACCCCCATCTTCACCTTGGACATCTCCTGGCCAAGGACAGAGGTAGTCTGATCTTGATTATTTTTAATATGAACCAAAATGAAGAGCAAAGGCAAAAGTTTAAAATTTTGAGTATTTACCATTTATAAAAAGCATACAAAAAATTTAGTCAGGAGCTCTACACAGCAGACAGAATTAGGATTTTTATTGTATAGGGATGTAAGTTACAGGAGGTACTAAGCAGCTTGAGTTGGTTTCTTGCATCCACTTACCAATATATCTTCCTTTAGCGTGAAATTAACAGAACAGTGGCATTCCTTATTCCAATTAGAGGAATTTTCACGGAGTTTTGAACAATCTGAGCATTTATCTGAATAATCAATCTGTCAGAGAAGTGAACAAGCAGAGATACTGTAAGAAAGGACAAGCACACAGGAAAAGGTTAGTGTTTTAGTACCAAGATTTCTCAGAGCAGTTTTCGTCTAAGTGAATCCGGACTGCCAAAAAGATTGTTAAAATTTGACAGAGACAGAGAATCAGGACTTGGCCTCAATGAACGTTCACGAATTTTATTCCTACTTTAAAGCTGCTTGACAGTTTTTTGATGACTGTTGCAGAACCTTCACATCTGCTCCTCGGCAAAGGCATGCTGAGTGAAGAATACTTCTGCAGCTTGGTCTGGCTGACCAAGAAACACTCAACAAATTCCCAAATGTGTTATGGCCCACCCCTCTGGAACAACCTTAATGTAATGCAGAGCATTGGCTCCAGCCAGGAATCTATTACTACTGCCACACATCTAACCAACCTTGCCTTCAGGAAGCATTTAAACAGCAGGGCTCCCTGCATTTTAAGATTTTGCCCCAGCAAACATATAAGTTCTTCTAGTACCAAACACTATCAAAGGAATTAGTTTATTTCCCTTCAAAAACCCAGGAAATAATGAAAGCATTTCACATATAACTAGCCAGTGGCAGTAATTACCACCCATATTTCAGATATTACCACCCAGTTAAGCACCCAGTGCTCAGTTTTTATCAGTGACCAACTATGTCTGAGGATTTTCACAGGAATGCTGGCTGCTGGACACATGTCCATGCCATGAAGCCATTACTATCACCTTTATCCAGAAGCAAAAATTCAAAGCCTCTTCCCTCCAAACATAGCCCAATTTCTTCTTCATAGAATATCTGAGAGCACCACCCTCAAACAAACCTGTACTTCTCTGACACTGTTTGCAGACAGTATAAGGCAGATTCCCACAGAAAGGCAGAACGCGCCTGTGAGGAAGAAGCTGGAGAGCACGGTTGCGATGTTAAGCTGGGGCTTCCATGCTGGTAGCTTCTGCTGTTTGAATGCACTGTTATCCGGACATCTGGAGGAATGCGCCTCTCCTTCTTGCAGAAGAAAACTTGTATTGTTTTTCATTTTCCTCTTGGTGAGAGGAAGGAATAATATACCTGTGCTGGAAAGTGTTTAAGCCGAGATACTGTCCTTACAGTTGGGAGACTGTATTGTTTGTTCAAACCTGCGTTATGGCCAGGAATTACTTATTAACTAGATCTCTCTCTTCCTCATTTCCTACATTTGTACTTGGATCCTTATAATCACCTTGTACCAATCAAACAATTGTGTACTTTGGTCAAGGTGTCCATATGCTTTTTCCTGCCCCATAATTCAGAAGGATTTTTTGTGTTTTGTTAATTTATTGCATTCATACTGCAAACTAGACTGGAATTTCTGTGTATTTCTTCTCCCTTCACTTCCATAGCTGCCCAGGTAATAGGCATGGCATACAACAAAAGGAGCTCTGCTCCAGTTGTGCTGGATGACACTGAGAGGACTGCAGGTGCTGAGACAGCACTTGACAGAAAACGACGCTATAGAAGACCAAATCAGTTTTCTTTACTACATTCATTGCGATTGATTCAGACACAAAGGCTATGTGTTCTTTATCACAAAAGGGCAACTAATTCTCAAAAGATGCTGATGATTCTATTCATCTTGTCCTCTGAAAAAAAATGCATCCATTCCCTATTATGCACAATAACAAAAGAATCACCCAGAGATCATCTTCGTTTAATTCAAACAGACAAACAGAAGAATATTTTTTTGCACACTCCAATAGTTTAACCAAAATAGAGTCTCAATATAATATACAGATAATTTATCATGTAATAGCAAAAAATAGCATTTGGCCAACTCTAGAACAGAGAGGTTAAAAATATCTTTTTAAAAAATTACTGAAATTCATACAGCATTTTCAACCTCGAGGGCAAGAACTAAATTACCTCTCTTGTGAGAGAAGTAAATTCTCCTTTGAGACAGCAGAGGGAGATAACAGAGAACTGAGTTGGACAAAGACTTTCACATCCAAGTTTGCTCATCTTCAAAGTTTTAAAATAGAGTAGTAAATCTAGCTGGTGAATGCAATGTAACTCTAATTTCAGTATCACATTGTTCCTGCAATAAAAATTCTACTAAAAATACAAACAAAACGTATTTTATTAAAAGACAATGAAACTCAGAAAAAGTTTCAACATGCTTTTTTTCTGTATTGATAGGCCTCTGAAAAGTCAAAATCATTGATCCATCGCCTGCTAATCACTTGCCAATTGTAGACAGGATAACAGTAAAATGCAGCTGCAAATTACTTCCCTGTTGGTGAAATGGTTAGAAGAGTCCCAGCTTCAGAGACCCTTCTCTGCACAGCTTTATAATACTCATCTCCAGTAGGTCAGTTGTTTCTTTCTTTATCTGAAGAAAAAAAAATAAAAAAAGCATCTAAAGTTACTCATAGTGCTTTGGCTAAATACCGTTACTTATTTACTCAGACACCTTACTATGGGAATAGAAGTTAAAGAAGAGGTTCACATACAAGGTCCTGAGCTCTAGAATATTTTCATTTTGTAAAATATCTAGCATTTGCTATGCAATCCTGAAGTGCAGTTATGGCTTGTGAAGTCCCATCTAAGAGGGCTACAGAAAAGTTGTCACTGGTATAGAGCTGAAAAAGCATATGCCACAGCAAGAGGTCCATCCGGGGCTGCAAAATTCCTATGGGACTTTCCAGAGTACCAACTGGTATTAAGTTGTCCAAGGGCAGTACTGCATTTCAACAGCCACAATGTCATCTGTGCCTGAGACCTGCAGGGAAGCGAGCATGAAGGTCAGGTCTATGTGTGCTGCATGCAAAGTACTTTGGTTTATAACAAGGATGTGGCTGTAGTTTCTTGCTTATCTAAAGATAAAAGACAAAGGTAATCTAGAGTAAATATTGACTACATATTTCAGCAAGAACACAAGATTCTCTCACAGCTTCCTTATAGCTCTCTCTTCCCACTTACAAATAACTTATTTTCAAGTTTTCTCTCAGGGTTATAGCCTTCTGTGCCTTCCCTCTTGCACAGGAATAAATGATGTGAGAAAGCCTGAGTAATCTTTGTTTCACATTGGATGTGCTATGTGAAGGTGAAAGTAGTTGTCTTTCTAAATCACAAGTTCATTTCTTAAAAACTATTTTTACTTTCATGAAGCCTGAAATTCAAACTTTCTGTATTTTCAAACTTACTCAAGGCTCAGTGTTTGCATTGTTTGTAGACAACACAATATTGTTTTTTTTTAAAAAAAACCCATTGAATCTAACAAACATGTAATCTGGGGAGTTAAGACAGCTCTGTATTGCCATCAACCCCTATATACAAAGCTTTCAAAGCAGGAAGGCAGTCCTTTGGTCACATTATACAACCAATTTTTATTTAAACCTTTATGCTTTGGTCTAACTCCAAAGTGCCAAGATAAAGTCTGATAAACTCATTCACCTCACCTCTGGTTTCTTTGTGAGTTTCCTTTTTATTTCCTTCTCTCCACTGTTTGGGATGAATGAAGTGGGAGACACAGAAACAGAGAAAAAAAAACCCAACAGCATTAACTAATGAGATGTTGAGGCAACTGAGCGAGCGGTGGATCCGGGCACCATCCATTATGTGGGTATGATGGGATACAGGGCTGTCACGTGGGAAGACTCATGCGTTTTGAAATTCATATACTTATCAGAATATACCACTGGGTACATAATTCTCCACTGAACATCAGGTTAATACAAAAACAGCAAGTAGAAAGGACACGTGGTTCCAGCTGTTCTTGCTCTCTGGTGTAATTACAATGACATTCAGCAACGTGGTACCTTAAATATGCAAAGAAATTATTGACAATTGAGGTTTGCACTGAAAACAGGTCAGTATGCCTTGTTTCTGATTTTATGGGCACAATTTTGCGTCCACAACTAATACGGGATGAAAGAAATCAGTACATCAAACTGACAAGTCTCTAAATTATATTTTTGGTTCTATAATTCCTTTCTTGAGAAAACTTATGACTATTTATAGCATGTATTTGACAATTTTTATACAAGTAGAAGAGTAAGATCCTCTGCTCACTAAGACTCTATTCCATATTTCAAGTCTGCAAGTTGCCAAAACATCCCATTGGTTTCTACTGTTTTAAGATGCCTTATCTTCAAACCACTACTTGGGTATCTTTTATTGCTGACATTCCTTACAAATAACTTTCAGGAACCTGCCTGATGTCTGCAGCTGGACAAATAGCTGCAAGATGCTCCCATTATATAGCTTAAAATAATTTTCTGTGTGTTATGTTACCTGAATAAAGTGCAGGTTTGAAGATTTCTCTGTAATCACATATTCACTATTCTGCAATCACACATAAATATCTATTCCTTATACTAACACTATACATGAGGGTGTAACATTCTTACTTACTTGGTTTTAACTTGAACTAAGTCATAAGATTTGTTGTTAAGATAACCTTATCATTTTGCCTTAATAAAATGCATCTGGAGTCACAATTTTAGGCCTGTATTCCTAGACAGACATGCAGAAATACTGTGATGCTACCAATAGTGAGCTGAAAGGGACAGTTCAGGTTTGCAATGGCCCAAAATCAATAGCAACATAATCTTAATTTTTTTTCAGGTGGATCACCTATACTCTACTGTATGTATATTCACTTCAGTTGACTTAAAAAAACCGTCAAACCACAACCAGGACCTTTTGTACTGCTGTGTCTGTGAATTGCTGTTGTCTGTTCTTTAAAAAACTTACAGGTAAGTGCAAGCACATCTATAAAAAAGCTTTATGCGTTTACCACAAGAGGGAGCCTCCTTGCCTCAAAAAGCAAAGCTGTTTTTTTTAGTTATGTCATTTCTGCAATGTAATTTTCTGTGGGGTGCTTTATCCAAGATGATTAGGAATGTGGATCTTTGTGTATGTGGGACTGTAAAATACAGCATATTCAAATACATAGACAAGTTCAGAGAAGGATTAATGACTGATAATTCAGCTCACTTGTACAAAACAGCTTAGTTTCTATATGCAAAATAGTCCTTTTGCCCTGGAGATTCCACATATCGGCCTGCTAATAGGGAATTATCTAAAAAGGAGTCTACAAATGATGGATGGCTCTACACAGTTTGTATCCTACCTCTTGTCAAAAAAAAAAAAAAAAAAGAAAGAAAGAGAACAGTCTGTAGACTGACTCACAAGAAGTTATCTTACTCTCAGATGAAGACAAATAAATGCTTCTCCAAAGTTTTATTTAGTTTTTGAGGAAACCTTTGCACAACATCCTCTTAACTGAGAGAACCTTCTGGGAACAGGCAGAACAACTATCTAGCATAAACAGGAGAAATTAACAGCACACTGTAGAAGTCACAGCTGTGACTTGCAACAAAAAGGAAAAAGTCTTCCTCAGGAGGTAATTCTGAGACCTAAGAGTACAGACATAATAGTGAAATGTTAACTTATTTGTGTTTCTAGACCACTGAAGTCAGCTTTACAGAAAGAAAACCTTACTGACCAAGATCTGTGCACTAGAATCAAAAGTAATGACTACACGGAATATAATATATACAGGTGCTTATACAATACCTCAGGGATATCCATCATTCTCCTTAGTTTCTGATCTCTCCAGTTCCAATCCAGAATCATGTATTTTGTGGAGTTCAAGCACAGGCCATCTAAAAAGGCAACAGAATTTTTACTACCAAGATAACAGGACATGCGCTTACCAAATCATTTTTGGCTTTTGCATCCTTTGCTATCTGTTTCCAGGGAAACTAATCTTTGAACACTTAAGTACCAGATTTGCTGGTTGGAAAACTAATGCATTGACACTACAGACTCCCTTAACCACATAATCGCGTATCTTTCTGGAAGATAAACACAAAAGCAGAAAAACTACTGTTCCCAGGCTTGTCAAGAGCTAACATCCTGCCAGAACGTAATTCCTCAAGCTTTCTCTTGATGAAACTGTAGGAGTTGAATTTCCACAGCTGATGAGGAGCTGGTAAACCACAAGGACTCCAGTTTGAAAACTCCTCTTAATGGGAACTGACAGTGTTTAGCAATTTTCAGGAGTGAGTGCTATGTGAAAGTGAGTCAGGTCAGTGGTGCTGCTGAAGAATTCTTCTATCCTCTGAATAAACACTGATGAAAGAAGAAAAATGTCCTTTCTAAACTGGCCCTACAAGCTGTTGCCCTGTTTTTCCCTGGTCTTGATGATGCCCACAATTTGTCACATCAGTTTTGACTCCTCTCTATTCTCTAGTGACCTGGGACAGCAACATTAAGGTGTCAAAAAAGGATTAGACCTTGGGATAAAACGATACACTTGGTGTCCCTGCCATAAGCTGTCTCCATCTAACATGTCAGTGTGCTGATGTACTGAGCAGTAAGGATTTAATGTTGGTGAAGGGCACAGGAAGCAACAAAATTATGCTACTCCTGTACCCTTTTGGAAGGAGTGGTACAGTGCCAATCCACAGCCAGTCCCTGACCAAGAATCTGTCAGATAAAGGCAGTGGTTAGAAAGAGGAACAGAATCACCTTACTACCTTGTCATTTTGTTGTTTTTCTTTGTGTACATAATGTCTGTTGAGTAAGTAAAAGTACTCAAAATTGGGGCAAAGGAGATTTATATAGAATAATTTATTTTATTACAGGCAAAACAGAAATCAAATCAAATCAGCAAGCAGAGCAGATCTTTTGTCCACTCCTCACGAAAGTTTACTCTGAGCTCAGAGTGACATATGATACAGTAACTTCTGCCATAATTTCCTTTTGATTTAGTTGCAGTGTTTGGTTTCCTGGAGCTTTAAATCCTACACTACTATTTTGCAATCACTTTGTAGTCAGCATAAATCAGTATTCCTGTCAAAAGAGGAAGTCCTCCACCTCAGCCTGCTCATTACCTGATTTTGTGTGCTCCCTGGTTTTGTTTTAATTTGAATTAGTTCTAATGGGGATCAGTTCACTGAGCTGCCAAACAGACTCTTGGGCTAGCACAGAAAGCAAAAAAAAGAGAATAAGCAGGCACTGACTGGGTGGGGGAGAAAGTATTACTCTGCCTTTCTCTGGTATTACTGATTTATAGTGATATAAAGCCCAAAGTGATCATAAAACCACTGGAATCTTGACCTCATTTTGACTGACACAGCAGAAGTGGAGAAACAGAACTGCAAAATTTAGTACCCAAATCCACAGATTCATGTCAACCTAAGCACTTCAAAAACCATTGAAGACTCGCTTCTCATGAGACCAAGTATAAGATACTTATGGAAGAAACCCTCCTTCTTCTACTACCTTGCTCCACCAGCGCTTTTACTCTCCCAGGAGTTCCAACACCGATGTGGAATACACCTTTCTCCAACATATTAATCTGTTCTTTTATCTTTGAAGAGAGAAAGACAAACCACAGTAAAACTACTATTGTTTTAAAATTTCTTTGCAAAGAGCTAGAAATAAATTCCAGATCTCTTAGTGTCTCCTTCTAGAATAACACCAAGTAACAAATGCTATTCATCTTTCAAACTGTCAAACTGATATATCTGGGAGAAAGTTTAAGAAATGTAACAGTCAGCTGGGCATCACACTTCTCTAGACGTTCAGTAATTTTCAACTTTGAAAATCTGCTATTTCACCAACTATTTTTGGAGGTGAGAACAGTATGTTTCCTTCAGAATTTAAACAAATTCTCAGGAAATATCTGGAAAACAGACCAAGTTGAATTAGCTCTTAACTCCTTTAAAATGAAGACACTTGAAAATGGTGAAATAAAGCAAATGACACTTGCATGTTTGACAGCATTTCTATTAAAGGTCAATTTTCTGCTTATTAGTTTCTGTATCCTCATAATGTGTGCTCTCCTGCAGAATGCATATGTGGGTGCTGGTACAGCTTGCTTTTTCTACAAATGTATGTGCATGAGCCTTCTATCTAAACAGGCAAAAGCCATTTGAATAAGCACCTCACAGGAATGTGGAACATCTTTAAACACAGCACATGCATAAGCATCTACATTCTGCATAGGACTGCACCAGAGCTATTGGAGGTGGTGTTTGTCTAGATTCCTCAAACTGCAACAGTGGGTTACCATAGGAAGCATTACCTAAAGAAAGAAACATCACATGAATACTACATGAAAGGCACTATTGTTAAATGCTTTAAAAAGAAATTATATGACACTAGTTAGTTGTTTATAGTTTTGCTATCAAAATTTCCTTGCAGCTTTCTTACCTTTATGTGCTTTGCAAACAACTTGAGAACTCTGCAGTCTCCTTTAAATGCTGTCATTGACCTGGCAATGAAAAATTTGAAAAAGAAAATGCAAGCATCAGGGCTGGGATTAAGACCACACAGGAGGAAAGCAAAACTAACTGGCACTTCTCGATATACTTCAGACACAGTCCCTCAGTGACACCTGCTTGTACTTTGAACAGTATGTACATTTTTATTTGCTACTTGATCAAAAACCAGACAAACACAATAGAAGATATCAGTAGGGGGCAATATTGTTTAGGTAGCTTTTCAGATAATATTTAACAATTACGGCCTGTGCTTTCACATCTAACAGTTCAAAACTGACTAATCACCAAAGTCCAATTAAAAAAATACCTCAGTTACTGAGACACAGGCATGAATGAACATGCATGTATGTGCACAAAACAAAATATGTGTGTGGCTGTTGGGAAAACCTAGGCTGCCACAGTTTTTACTACAGAGATTGCCCAAATTCCAGGTAACCATTTTAACTTTTCAGAAAACCTGACTTTTTTTTTCCAACACTCCATTTTGGCACATGGTAACAACTGTATGTTCCGTACTAATTAAGCAGGAAACAACATATCCAGTGACTGAATGTCATTTAAGACAACTTTCTCTGCGTGTTTTTCACAGTGTGCCAAATTTTCAGTTTTCTCTTGTGCAAAGCTAAGGGTTTATATGCAAGTATATATATAAACTGCCTAAGCCTCAGATGGTGGTATCTGCATGCAGGGGCTAAGCACTACTGGCACTTCTACTGCATCCATGCTTCTATCTGTGGCATGGAGTCAAACTTCCCAATTCTCCACCTCATGTGGTACTGACAGATAATCACAGGAAATGGGACCCAGACAAAAAAGACAACCCTGAAATTTGTGAGGTATACATTAATTCATCAACGTCTTCACTACTTCTGGGTTAAGAAGGGAAAGGATAGAGAAGGGGGGGGGGGAAAGAGGACAGAGAACAATGAAAATCATCATCTCTGCACCACAGTTCGGTCAGTCTGAGCCAGCTGAGAACAGACACAGATGGGGAGGCACTTAGGTGAGATGCACATGTTGGCACTTGAGGCCCTGGAATGCCATGTCCTCATTGCCTTTGGTGCAAAGTCAGGATTTCTAGTGGTGGCTCATTACGCCTTATGGGTTTACCCTGTTCCCAAGTATAACGTGTTGCATGTTTCCCTCAAATTGGTTACACTTTATTTTTGAATTACTTCCATGCAACTGAAGTACTAAGTGTTACTTCAATGTAAAACCAAACACTACGCTCTCCCAGTTTAAAGAAGCAAGGGATATTCCATCAGTTTGAGTCACTAAAGTTTCTGGCTAGCAGTGGACAGTGTCCCAGTTTTGCCTTTATGTCTGTGGTTCCAAGACAAAACCTCTGACTGACTGCCAACCTCAACATAACATTTGCTATTGACATACTTGATGAGTTCCAAGGAACGAAGGGCAGAACTGCAGATAACCAGCATCACCACGGACTTCTTCTCCTTGTGGTTTTTACGGAGTTTTGCCCACTTAGGACAGACTGCAATGAAAAAGCTCATTTACACACAAAGTACTCTGTGCCACAATTTTAAGTTACAAGAGTACATGACGAATAGGAGCCAGCAGCCAGAACACGCATGCTGAAACCTATCAGGTCTGGATCTCTGGCAACACTTTTACATTTAGTCATGGCTGAGAAATTGGAAAATAAAATGACCAAAAAAAATAAAATACAGAAATATCACATAACCGAACTATTTAGATAAGCTTTAAAAATAGTTTGTAAGGTGACAAGCCCATTGTCTTCACTTGTAACATATGGCAATTTGTATCAGAGAAAACCAACTGAAAATGAAAATTTACCAGACTGTAAGTTCTCTATAAATACACAAGAGAACAAAAATTCTTTTGGTTCATGTCAGCAGACAGCTGCAGTATTTTACTGTATGATAATACATATGCCTACTTATGAAGCCACAATAAATTACTGACAAATAATCCCTAGCAATTAAAAGAAACCCTAGAAAATTTTGATACAAAAAGGTGATAGAGTAAAAAAGACCCAGAAAAACAAGACCTGTCAGGAAAAAAAGCCCCTTAAATTTATTAATATAGCTTCATAAGTAAAAACATTTGGAGATGCAGATAAAAACTGCAATAGCAATGCATTAACAATGTTTTTCATACAACTTCCATCTTATTGAGACCAACATTTTAACTCACTTTCCTTCAGGTATGAAGAAAAGCTGTGAGTGAGATCATTGGCTGGCAAAAAACAGGAATCTGAAAACATAAAGGAAAAAATATTTTTGTTGATGCATTTTTAACAACAAAAGGAGCATATATGTTTGCAGCATAACCATTACTTACGCTGATGAAATCACAACTGTGTTAAAAATCCATCATCAATTAATGACCACCCACGAAACAAAGATTAATGTACATCTCATGTACAAGAAGCTTTATATTGGATGAATCAATGAAGGTAAAATCTCTCAACTCAGTAGCAATTCCTTTCTTTTCTCTCACCATGAAACCCTGAATACAGGGCTGCACATGTGTGATCACATACATTAAAAAAAAAAATTCCTGTTTTTGCTGCAACTTTTGGTCTTAGCCGAAAGCCCCACAGTCAACCTGCCTGACTGTTCCTCCAATCCACCTACAATGGAATACATTTGTAGGTTACCCAAACAATTCATATTGTGCAAATGCAAGAACCTACCAATAATATACCTGTCAATAATCTTGTTCCTCTTTCTGGCCTTTCATACTGTGGTAATCTACCTGAGTATATTAACCCTAATGGCAAAACCTATGCTGCATTTTAATACCTTCCTCTTCCTTCATTTCCCACTGACTGCCTATCTTTTACCTAATCACTATGTTAACTATTAAGTCTTAAAAGCACTCTGTGGCAGACATACCATTTAAGTTTAAGCTTCATATAGAGGCAATGAAGGAAGAGACGGTCCTAACAAGTTCTTTGGAAGGCCTTTCCTTTCTCCAGTGTCTATACAGAAAGTAAGTTCTTAAAACTGTTACTAAAATTAGACAGTCTGAAAACTGGCTATTGCTGTTAAGGGTCCTTTGTCTGATGGAACAATACTGCTCCTGCAGAGCATCAACAACTCTGTCTTCAGGGTTCTGCACATTTTTTGTCATTCTGCATGAGGCACAGCACCTCAGAGTGCCTATCTAAGGAACGAGATGTTTGCTGACATATTTTAACTAAATGAAGGAGGTGTCCTTAGAGACATTATTCATGTTCACATGGATGATGCATTGTACTGATAATGGCAGCATCAACTCATGACTTCTATTGGAACAGACACTGTTGCAAACATGGTTTGCAGCTGATGCCTGGCTGAAGTCCTGCCCGTGCAGTTTCTTGAGCATAGCTACTCTTCATCACTGTACCTTCCATTTAATGGGTAATGTCTTGCTAAATATTTTGATTTTGCACTGATCCCTTTTGTTAAATAGAGATTGGCATTTACTGGGACTTGAGCTCCAAAGGGAATACATGTGTACAGCTGAAGGATCAGCAACCTGATGTACTTTTAAAATCATGTTTCAAAGATGCACTTGACACTGGCGGGGAAGGGCAGGGGCTGCCCTTCCTGACAGAAGGTGGTAATAGGGGAGCTCTTCAAATCCACTATGGACCTCTCTTCTCAGTGTTAAATATCTTTGCTGTTGTTTTGCAGTTCTGAATACATGAAGTCTAATTAAAGACTGAACAATTCAAAAGATGGTTTATAAAGGACACGTGCTTCAGTCATTGACCTTTCACAACAGTCCAACAGTGAAATATTTACGATTTTAAATGAAAGTTTCAGAAAGAGGGGGAAAAACACATAGCTCCAGACTGCAAGAGACCATGCTGACTACAAACCTGACTTTCTGCACTATGTCAGTAAACAAGAACGCACAGCTCCAAGTAGTTTCTTGTTATTTGCCCAGAGCTTTGACATGAATGACTTGACAGCTGTAGAAGTTTATAAACTCCTTGGCACTCTAAGCCTCCAACTCCCAGCACAAAACGAAAGAAAAAATATCTCCATCCAACCCAAGAGCCAACCCATTTCCAATCCATATGGAAATGGATCACTCCAACAGCCCAAAGGGCTCTTTTAGTAAGAAAGAAACCAAAGCAATTTATTATTTGCTGAAAACCCTAAATGTTTAAAAATATTTAACACGAGCTGTTCAAAGCAATCTATATGGGACTTCTCCAGGTATTTTTGATTGAACAAGAAAGCTAAACCTTCCCCATAGAAATAAAGAAGGGTCAAGCTAGAATTATGAATGTTGAGGAGAGGCATATTTATCTTAAAAAAACAGGCTTAAACACTAAAAGAGAAAACCCACTGCTGGACTAGAAGGCTCCTATATTGGCCACAACTCACTAAGTGTTCAAGAAGTACCAAAGGTGTATGCAGGTTAGTTACCAGTCCGTTCGCTCTTCTTGAGCAGTATCAACAAATAATGGACAGTGCCTATAAAATGACAATGTCTCTTTATCTGCAGAGTAAGAGGAAAAGAAGTCCAACGCTGCCTTCATCTCTAATGCAAACTCCAACTGACAGAAGCAAACCCTGCTCTGTCTTGCTTTGCTTTTTCTCTCACTGGCTTTTAATTGGAGACAGAACACAGGAACCCAAGAGGGTCCTCGTCATGGTTAAAACTTGGTCACTTTATACTTGGACCAAAACTACCATCTCATTTCATGCTAATTCCTGAAAAACAAATTGCGTTCAACATCTCACAACCATGTCAGAGTGATGTCTCATTACCTGTCTACTCCTGTCAGCCTTACTATTACGCACCTGGATCGACTCAGATAATCCCAGAAACAAAATACATTTTCACTTTCAGAGTCAGCATCTTGAAAGCTGCTATTAGGAATTGTACCATTTCTATTAGAAAAGTGAGCTCCTGAAATTATTACTTTACAATAAAAGGACACATCTATACAATGTTTCTTTTCATTTCCAAAACTCCAAGAAACCTCTCATTCATTCCAAAGAAACTAACATTTCTACCTAAACCGCAAATTAATACACAGTATAAGAAAAAGTTCTATTAAAAAGTACAACTCAAAACCTGCCCCCAAAATCCTCTTTCTTTTGCAGAAAAAGAACTCAACAGTATAATGGAAAAAAAAATCTTTATCTATTAAATATAGGATGTTACCTGACAGCTTTAATTCTTCTATTTCAATCACTGAACGGTTTTCACCAAAATGTTGACTAAGCAGATTTTGTAGATCTGCGGGAACACCAGGTTTTGGAGTGGATTTTTCCAGAATAGCCGAAATTTTCTTCTAAAAAACCAAGTGAAAAGGGTAAGTATGGCATTTTAATAATTTCTGTTCTTTGGCTAGCTAACAGCACTGTAAATAAATGTTCCTCCATAATTTTTTACATTAGATTAGCTTAATAACAGCTTAATTAAAAAAAACCAAACAAAACCCATCAATTTACAATGGGAAAAGATTCCCATTGTCTTTTGTGGGAATGCAGACTTCAGATACAAGTTCAGATACTTTGAGGAGATGATCTGTGAGTCTGAAGACAAGAAATCTTGTGCACTCATGTGAAATGCTGCCTTAACAAAAACACAACTGAAAGCTGGTTTCATGAGTTTCGCTTTGTTACACTTATCAGTCTGAAAATTCAGGGGTTTTTTCATCATTTGCTTTAATTTATTATTCTTAAAGCGTAACTACAGAAATCAAGTTATTACATAAGTCTTGGTTATATTTTGATTAAAACAGGGTAGCTATCTATTTTGGAAGGAAAGATGGTTAACTATATTCGCAGAGTACCATGTGATGAAAACAAGCTAAAAGCTCACAAAACCAGAAGTCAAGTAGAAGTAGGTCAGCAGCTGCTTTGTTCTTCCAAAATGTATAATTCTTTAAACCAAACTGGTAATTTTTGGAGCCTGGACATGAGTTCATGATTGGTTTTTTACACCTTAGGAATATCAGCAATTAAAAGTTCTGAACTTTAATTGAAATGAAAGTGTTGCTGTAATTTTTCCCATAATTAAATGGATCATTGGGGTAGAATAGTCCAGGGTTCCCATTAGCTGAATGATCTGCCAGCATTTAAGAAAACAACAGATTTTCAAGTACAGAGGCAGCCTGGAGAGTATAGCAAGAATGTGAAACCTCTCTTGATCTCACTGAGAAGTGATTCACTTGTGAAAAGCCAGCTCAAAGTTTCTCAGCTGCGTAAGCTAAACTGACTTGCCATCATGAGGATGCATGGCAGCATAAGGAGCAGGAGAGTGTGGTTAGGACGGAGCAATAGGCTGCTTATCTGCAAGGCAAAGTGAGATTTCACAGAGAGATGAGGTGGACCTGGAAACATTTTTGGCAGCTTTGGAGGGTTGGTGTGTACCTTCAGTGCAATTTTGACAGGCAAGGTCTGGGGGCAGCAAAGATCAACGGAAATTTTAAAGAGAGGTATAGCAGGAATTTTAACGTAGGGCACAGATCTTTTTCCATCCCTTTTCCTCTCACTTCATCCCAGCAACCAATCCCTCCCTCTCTTCCATTCCCCACCGGTCTCCAAATATGCCAAAAACAGCAGCATAAGGGGCAGAAGGCTGAACAGGAAAGAGCCATATTGGGGCTGCAGAAGCCACTCTACCCTACCCAAAGGCATAGTAGGCAGCTGCCTCTCCTAGTCATCTGCTACTTTGGCCACTGACTGTTTCACCTCTGCTAAAAGCCAGCTGTGTGTCTGCAAGACCCCAGCTGAATCTTTGACACTGGGATATGTGCAGATTAAGTGCTTATGCCTTCTTCTGCCTGCCTTCGGCCTTGTGCAAAGCCCTCTGCAGTCCTTGGAAGACTTCTCCAGTGGATATCTGAGTGTTTGGCAGGTTTTTGCAGTGCCTAAACCTGTAGCATTACTTCAGAAGATTCATCCTCATTTGGCATTGTTGTATTTTTCTGCTGTGCAACAACTATCTTCCCAAAGAATGACCAGAGGCCATTTGCAGCACACACAGCATTTGCATGAGGCCCACAGCTGAACGTCTTCATTGCTCTTCCTATCAACCATGAATGCTTTTCTGTAGCTCCAGCCCCACAACCGGCATCTAAAGAGACCCACATTTGGGAATCTCCAATTTAGCAGACAGCAAGACAGAACTATCATGCTTATTTTACTTGGTAACTCAAAGTAAGGTGTCATTCCACAGCACCATTACATCATCTGTTGGACCACTTGGTTCCTTCAGGAATTTTATGTCACTCTGGAGGGGAGAAGCCTGATACTAAGAAGAAATTCTGTAAGAGCAAGAGCAAGGGCACCCGAGCAAATGCTCTTCCTTCAGGGAGAGCTGTGGGGAACAGTTCCTCATGCAAGAAGTTTTACTATTTTTGTTCCAATTCATTCCAGATGCTCACAAGCAAAGGGGTTCTTCCTCCCCTCCCTTTTCCTTATTTTTAGAGAGAGTACATTGTTTGGATCCCATAGATCAAACTGATAAATATTTCCTGATGGATTTTTTGACAGGTTGTGTATGTCAACTTAGTGGCCTAGACCCACTGAAACCAAAGGTATAACTAAGCACCTATTGTTTGCCTGAGAGCAGAGTCTTTTTGTTAGGTCTATTTCATCAGTCTGTGGTGGGATGCTTTCCTCCAGCAGCAGTAGAATAAGTTCCATGGTCACTTCTACCAGAGCTGCATTTAAAGCAAAATTCTTCTCTTCCCTCTTCCCATTCCTTGGATGATTAAGAGGCCTGACATAATATAAAAAGGTCACCTTTCAGCCTTGTGAGGTAGCCAACTATTTACAGTCTGTCCCAAAAGACAATTAACTTGCCTGGTGATATACAATTTCCATCTAGACAGCTGAATGTGTTTCTTGGGTGAAGATGAGTGTGAGGATGGAATACAGCCAGAGGGACAACACAGAGAATTTATTTATATACTTATGCTATGAAAAGAAGAGCAAACAAGGACAGTTCTTAGTTCAAAGGACATAACAGCAGCTGGGGCTTGACCACTCCGATGAAATGGGGCAGATTCTGCCACAACTGAAATTTCACCTTTCTTTGATGCAGTTATGTTTTCCTGGTGTGCAACACCTGCAAGTGGGGTGTAGACATACAAAACCCTTGAGCGGAGTACAGACACAACGTCACAGTTCAGGTTGGGAATGGGTATTTTGAGTGAAGTAAAAAAAGTAGGAATTTCTGCTCATGTCTAAAAGAGACTGCAGCATTATGACCACATTATTTCTCATCACCACAGGATTGTCCCAACACTGAGTTTTGCAATAGCACATACACCCACTGCCCAGTCTCCAGACACACTCTAGGACGTTCATACCTTCTTTCTCCTCTTTGCCTTTACAGTGCTCTCTTGTTTTTCTTCAGGCTGACTTAGAAAACACTCTGTAGGCTGCAAAGCACATATTATTAAAAAAAGTAAGAAAAAGAGATCTAACATAAGGTATTTGATCACCTGGAAGAAAAATAAACCTCACCAAAGGGAGGTAAGAGGGGATACATAAGGTGAAATGCTGGGCTAGGGAAAAACAAACAAAACTACCTGTAGAAGGGATCAAATTCTTACAGTTACATGTATCTGAAGTAATTTTGGAATTGTGATCCGTGTTGTTGCAATCAAGAGGGCAATAAAAGAACAGAAAATTGAAACATAAAGGTTGTAGTCACAATTTCATAAAATGATGGAAAGCAGGTTTCTGATACATTGAAAAAAAAAATCAAGAGGAAAGCATGAACAAAACCTTTCACAGACTTTGTATTTTCAATCTCTATTATTGCACATGATTGTTTTCCTAAACTTTGCCAATAGTGCTTTAAAATAACTGGGTCTAAGGTGAGCATCCAGATGGTGAAAACTACCACAGAACTGGACAAGAGTAATTGGAAACAATCCTGTTCTGGATTTCCTTTTACATTTGTAATGCAAAATTTAGGAAAACACATTTTAAATTTGTTCTGACCCATTCTTGCTTTGTCTCCTCATAGGCAAAGTCAAATATACACAAGAAAAATACATGTCATGTTTCAGAATAATCTTCATCCAACACATATTGCTATTATTAACCCTCTTTTGTGCCTGACGGAGCAGGCAGAATTGGTCCATTTGTACCAGAGTCCCTGTTCATCTAAGTCAGGGTTACGATTTGTCCTTAGTCGCATAAAATGTTGTTTAATTGTTCATAATATGCCTACATTTCCTTTTTTACCCCCACAGCCCTGGTTTATTTATCTATAAAAAATGGGATACCACCACGCTCAACACAAACAAATTATCTGCTGCTTGCTCCCTCTTTCTGTGTCATAATGCAAACGCAGCTATTGCACTTGTCAAGGCAGTAGTACTGTACAGAAGTGGCCCTTAAACTGGTTGAGTTTCAGTGATACTTAGGAACTACCAGAGAAGATTTGGCTGAAGACTGGCTAAAGCCAGCAAAGCACTCTACAACTAGGGCTGAAATGTAACACAGCCTGGATCAACACTCACCCACGGTAAGTTGTGATAGGGACCATATCTTGCCTCAGCAACAGCGATCTGTTTTGCGTAAGAAAAACATGCAAATAACCTTTTCTTAAGGTTACTTAAGGTTACATGCAATAGCTCTTTGCATGCCACCATTAAGAAAACGTTATTTGCATGTTTTTCTTATGCAAGACACAGAGCAGACAACCTACTTGGTTTTGACATGACTCCCTTGCACTCTGTGCTTTTATGCTATTTTTACATGGAAGTTCTTAAAACGCAGAAAAGAGGAAATCTGTGCAGAGTTCATTGATTTATGAACCAAAATGTCATAAATTCCTTGTTTGTTAACCACAGACAGAACAAAAAATATTTCCTGTATGGTATTTCTAACAACTTTTTTTACATGTTGCCAAGTTACTGGAAATTCAAATGCAGAGTGAAAACATCATTTTGTGTATGTGTGAAAGTTTACATTCTAGGTCAGCCATATGCTCTGATTTTTAGAGTTTGTGAAAAACAAAACACGTCAATGTACCATTCAGACTTGAGACCAATTATTCATCCATGTAAGCCTGAGGATGGCCTGCAGACTAGAAATACAATTCTATTTGGTTGTCTCCTGACTGGCTTCAAGGTGTCAAGTCCACTACAGAATAGCTTCCAGCCTGTGAGTAAGGCAGGGATGAGTAAAATGGGTTATGTTATATGTAACAGAACTACAAAACCTCTAGCTTTCTGTAAATACATCTGATTTTGCAAGTGTTTTGCTCTGAAAGACATGTAGTAACACATCCATGACTTTATGGTCCTGTAAAGCATTGCCTCCTGCAATTCCATGGCTAAACACCAAATTACACAATTCTAAAATGCAGAGTGATATTCTTTATGACAGGAAGAGCTGTGGCAGGTTTTCTGCTACAGCTGAGCAGTACCAGTCCACCTCGACAGGACAACCTCTGTTGGTTATCCTTTCTAATGTTCTCATAGAAAGAGCAAAGCAAGTCCTCCAAACAATCCATCTTAACTTAGTTCTAAATGCTTAAGCAAATATAATGATGATAAAAAGTGGCTCCATAGGCATCCTCACTGAGCTGAAGTCCTCAGAATCTGACTTATCAGTCAGTACAAAGGCAAAACAGCTGTCTTCTGTATTGATTGGCTATGTCTTTCCTAATCAAAATGTGGAATTAGTTGAGATACGTGGCTCATTTCACCTTTAGTCTCCTCAGAAGGACAGCCAAAAGCATAGTAATTCACAGAATCACAGAATGTTAGAAGTTGGAAGGGACCTCAAAAGATCATCCAGTCCAACCCCCCTGCCAGAGCAGGATCACCTAGACCAGGTCACACAGGAACACATCCAGGCGGGTTTTGAATGTCTCCAGAGGAGACTCCACAACCTCTCTGGGCAGCCTGGTCCAGTGCTCTGTCACCCTCACACTGAAAAGGTTTTTCCTCATGTTCACAGGGAACCTACTATTCTCCAGCTTGCTCCCATTTCCCCATGTCCTAGCACTGGCTATCACAGAGAAGAGCCTGGCTCCTTCCTCTTGACACTGACTCTTTACAAATTTATAAACACTGATGAGGTCACCCTTCAGTCTCCTCTTCTCCAAGCTAAAGAGACCCAGCTCCCTCAGCCACTCCTCATAAGGGAGATGCTCCACTCCCTCAATCATCTTTGTGGCCCTGCACTGGACTCTTTCAAGCAGTTCCCTGTCCTTCTTGAACTGAGGGGCCCAGAACTGAACACAATATTCCAAATGCGGTCTCACCAGGGCAGAGTGGGGTTGTTCTTTCCCAGATGCAGTACCCTACAATTGTCCTTGTTGTATTTCATTAAATTTCTCCCTGCCCAACTCTCCAGCCTGTCCAGGTCTCACTGGATGGCAGCACAGCCTTCTGGAGTGTCAGCCACTCCTCCCAGTTTTGTGTCGTCAGCAAACTTACTGAGGGTCCACTGTTCCCTTGTCCAGGTCATTGCTGAATATATTGAATAGTACTGGTTCCAGTACTGACCCCTGGGGGACTCCACTAGACACAGGCCTCCAACTGGACTCTCTCCCATTGACCACAGCTCTCTGACTTCTTTCCTTCAACCAGTTCACAATCCACCTCACTACCCAATCATCCAGACCACACTTCCTCAGCTGAGCTGTGAGGATGCTATAGGAGACGGTGTCAAATGCTTTACTGAAGTCAAGATAGACCACATTCACTGCTCTACCATCATCTGTCTACCTCGTTATGTCCTCATGAAAGGCTGTCGGGTTGGTCAAATATGACTTGCCCTTGGTAAAACCACGCTGACTGCTCCTAATGACCTCCTTATCCTTGGTATGCCTGGAGACAGTGCCAAGGATAAGTTGTTTCATCACCTTTCCAAGGATGAAGGTGAGGCTGACCGGTCTGTAGTTACCTGGGTCCTACTTGCCCTTTTTGAAGACTGGAGTGATATTTGCTTTCCTCCAGTCCTCAGGCGCCTCTCCTGTTGTCCACAACTTACCAAAGATGATGGAGAGTGGCCTAACAATGACTTCCGCCAGCTCCCTCAGCACCTGTGGGTGCATTCCATCAGGGCCCATGGATTTATGGATACTCAGATTACTTAATCAATCCCTAACCCAGACTTCACCAACCAAGGCTAACTCCTCCTGTATCCTGACTTCCTCTGGGGCCTCAGGGGTCTGGGGCTTTTATAAGGACAGTCTCCAGCAGTGCAGACAGAGACAAAGAAGGCATTCAGTAATTCCGCCTTCTTAGTATCCTCCGTCACCAGGGTACCCACCTCATTCAGCAGTGAGTCTACATTGCCTCTAGCATTAGTTTTGTCTGCAATGTACTTGAAGAAGTCCTTTCTGTTGTACTTGACCTCCCAGAGTTGTGATCCTGCTTGGTATTCTGTTCCTACCACACAAGAACCTGAACTCCACCATCTCATGGTTGCTGCAGCCAAGGTTGTCCTCAACCTTCACCACTTCAACCAGTCCCTCCTTATTAGCGAGTATAAGATCCAGCAGTGCTCCTCTCCTAGTAGTCTCATCCACCATTTGCATCAAGAAGTTATCATCCTGTGCTTGTGAGGCTACTCTCAGCTACCTGTAGGAAGCCTCGTCAACCTCCTCATCCTGATCAGGTGGCCTGTAACAGACATCCACAACACTATCTCCCATGCTAGCCTATCCCTTAATTCTTACCCGCAAATGCGCAAATCGCTCCTCATCCGCCCCTGTACAGAACTCAATACATTCTAGTTGCTCCCTCATGTAAAGGGCAACTCCACCACCTCGCCTTGTTGGCCTGTCTTTCCTTAAAAGGACATAGCCATACATGACCACATTCCAGTCATATGAGCTGTCCCACCATGTCTCTATATGTCACCAGATCATAAGCCCTTGTCTACACACAGATTTCTAACTCCTCCTGTTTATTGCCCATACTGTGTGCATTGGTGTACAGGCATTTCAGGGAGTGAGCTGAGCATGCTGATTTCACCCTAGAGGGGTGGGAGTGAGGGAGTTTCCACCTCCTCTTGTTCATTGCCCATACTGCGTGCATTAGCCTAGATGCATGTGAGTTGGGTTATTTATTTCACCCCCTTGTTCATCTCTAGTGAGCCTGGTATTAC